>NC_062519.1:4319836-4382336 GCF_022655615.1 Tachysurus fulvidraco | reverse complement strand
TACGGCGTTAAAACGGATGACGACGTTAAATTTAAATTGAAATCTTTCTAAAATACACAGGATTCGTAGGATTTCACTGAATAACGTATTTTATACCATCTTTTTGTTTTATTTTGGTCGACTAAGAAGCACTTACACAGCTAAAAACATATATTTATATCCTATAGCAACTTATTATATTTCCTATGAAGATGAGTAAAATAAATAAAGGCAAATTCACTTCATATGCTTTAACCGTCTATGGCCAAATATATATATATATATATTGTTTTCTTTTTCCACACAAAACTGGAGAATATTGTTCAGTCATTCATTCATTTTCTACCGCTTATACGAACTTCTTGGGTCATGGGGAGCCTGTGCCTATCTCAGGCGTCACTGGGCACTGGGCAGGATACACCCTGGACGGAGTGCCAACCCATCACAGGGCACACACACTCTCATTCACTCACACTCTCACACACTATTTTCCAGAGATGCCAATCAACCTACCATGTATGTCTTTGGACCGGGGAGGAAACCGGAGTACCCGGAGGAAACCCCCGAGGCACGGGGATAACATGCAAACTCCACACACACAAGGCGGAGGCGGGAATCGAACCCCCAAAGCTTTAGGTGTGAGGTGAACGTGCTAACCACTAAGCCGCCGTGCCCCCCTGGAGAATATTAATCAAACAAAAATATTAATCATGCACAAAAAAGCTACAAATTTGCTATTTAGCATTATAATGGACAGAACAAGAACAAATATTTCAGTTTGATTGTTTTTTCCTTCTTATTCATCACAAGTGTGACTAGTGAGCAGTAATATATCCTTCATCACAACGCAAAGAAAGCAAAGGAAAATATACAATAGACTTTCACATCACGTTCGTCATTTCCTTTGATTAGTTTGTTTAGGATTTTTATTTAAGGACTTTATTTAAGAATAAAACAATATTTTATGGAACAATATCTATGAATCCTAGGGCTATATGATCAAAGGCTTCGGAGAAAAAAATAATAACCATTACGTTTTCTATTTTCCAGAAAACCTTGATCCAGATGTCACATATACTGTACCAAACATAACAAAGCAAGAAATTGAAATCAATTAAGAAAATTATAAACAAACAAACAGATAGATAGATAGATAGATAGATAGATAGATAGATAGATAGATAGATAGATAGATAGATAGATAGATAGATAGATAGATAGATAGATAGGTGAATAAATAAAATGCTTCTGATCATTTGTTGTAGTAGAACAAATTAAGAGAAGCTAAACGTTTCGGTCGAAACTGGATGGACTCGCTTCTCTGTTTTGATGCGTACCGATATGTATCTTGAATTATTTTTTTCTTCTGACAAAAACAAAACAAAACAAAACAAAAAAAACAACAGCTATTTACCTTTATACTATTGAGAAACCAGAATGGACAACCATTGCTTTTTGGACCAGGATGTGGCTCAGCATGAAAGCATTCGCATGGTTTTCTGAATATCTGAAGTCCCATTTAATATTTTTCTGTCTGTCTGCAAACACATCTGAGTGCTTTTTCAGCAGGAATTTATTTATTTATTTCCCCAAAGTCCATACTCCCTCAAAGTACGGTTCTCTCTGAGGGAAAAATTTCACTGAACATCCAAACATTTCTTCAACAGCTGGTCAGCAACAGACTATAATAAGATGTTGATACGTACAGTACGTAGAAGCAACTCTCCTGCTCCCGACATCCTGTGAGCTATTTAATCGGCTACTTTCCTCACCGATGATGAAAAATAGTGTTCACTACATTAAGAAAACGACTGTTTATCGGGTCCTAATTTGCTGCTTATCTGAAGAAAACAAATGAAACTATAAAATAAATTGGGGAAAAGAAAAACAGGGAAGATAATCAGCAAATGAATTAAAAGGTGTAATGAGACCTCATATGAGAAGAACTTACTGCTATCGACTTGACGTTGATTATTTGAGATGTAGTAGATGTCATATATGGCTTATGTGGGATGTAGTAGCTCAGTGGTTAAGTCTTGGGATTACAGCTCGGAAGGTTGCGAGTTCGAACCCGAGAACCACCGAGCTGCCACTTCTTGGGCCCTTGAGCAAGGCCCTTAATCCTCAATTACTCGGTTGCATAAAATCCGTGTTGCTCTGGATAAAGATGTCTGACAGCACATCCTGAAGTTTATTCCTCTCACACCAGAGCACACTTTGAGAATCTTAGACACTTCTAAACTGTCCATCATCGAGACACAGGAGCGAAGAAGTACAAGCAGATATTTCCGGGCCTTTTTGAATAAAACGGACGCTCGGTCTGAGATTAAAAGGTTGTGCCTCATCTGAGGGAGAAGATAGCGGAGACATCGCACCGTCCGACGGAACTCTTTCATCTGAGATGTTCTGAATAAATCGCTGACAATCGCTAAGCTGTTATACGATTAAAGCCATTTTTGGCTTTGTTTAAAATTAGACGCTTGTACGATGTACCCGGCTCAGACTTTCTACTGTACTTCCTAAGAAAAAGGCTTTGTCGGCGGAGAAAAGATGCTTCGTCTGAGAAGAAAGGTCGGAGAAGATCGGTCAGAAGGAAAGACGTCGGTTACTTATATTATGTCGTCCCTGTAGATCTGGTTGCAAAAACAAATCACGGGTTTATACTAATGCATTCCTTCAAACACGCTGTCATGTCTATAGTAACGAGTCATTCACAGGGACTCGAATGTGAGGCGGATGGAAGAATTTACGCTTTGCGGATTCTATGCAGATCGATGTAGCATGCGAGGAATAAAAGACTTCAAGAACATGCTGTTATTGGAAAATATTCAACTTTATACTGGCCACTCTTTTACCGTTAATGGTACACCAGTGAGAACTTTATTTCTTACCAAGCTATAAAACTTATATATAATTCATTCTGTTTTGTTGTTGTTGTTGTTGTTGTTTTATAATTTCTTTGTTGTGTTGCATAAAAAAAAACAAGCCTAATTTTAGAACATTTATAATGCAGAAAAAGCTGTAAGGTCATCGGATATGAGCTCCGAGATAGATGATTAGATAGTATCCGGTCGTCTCTTACATTTTTTAAGAGTGTGATAAAATAAACAGAGCAAGAAATAAATAAGAAATCCAGTCTGAACCTGAACAACAGTAGCCTCTAAGACTCAGTATGGGTTTGTTTTTGCCTTCATTTTCTATTTGCACAGCAGGAAGATTCCATTCGTTTGCCTTCTTTTTTATTTTCTTTTAACTTGTGGTTATTATATCTGCGTAATCTACTCACTTGAACTGTGGAACAAGGAGCGTGTGGAGATGTTGATCTCTTGGAGATGTTCCAGAGTTTCTGTGTGGAACAAGCGAATGCAGGAACCTTCAGAAAACGCCATCCACACCCCTCCTCCGGCTCGTACCATGTGAGCGACGCTCACCATCCGATCCTGGTGGACTTCAAACCTCTGAGGAAAAAATAATGACCGATGTCAGGGTATCCCGTATTCGTAAAGATTGTGAGAATGATCTCAGAGAGCTCCTAAATTTAGCGTAAACATTTCTAGCTAGGAATCTTATCTTAAAAGTTATTCAGGATCTCAGATCAACTCGGAACAATGAAAACACAACAACTTTTATCTTAGAGAGGAGGCGGGGCTAAACCCTGTTACTAGGTATGACACATTGACTGTGTCTAATAAAAAAATAGGAGGGCTTTTAAAATGTGGTCTATTATAAGCCTTCACTTTGTCTCTATGTTAAGATATCTGAGTCTATATCGTGTAGGGATTACGTTCGTGACCGATCATATCACAGATGTTCTAACATCTGTAGGTTACAAATGTAATAAATGTAACGTAAATATAAATGGAAACTTCTCCGACACAGAGCAGAAATGTTATAGAGACAAATTATATTATGTCTCTACGTGATTTCAGCTCTGTTTCAGAGATGTCAGTGTATCTCTAAATGACATTGCGGCAGAATATATAAGTCATTTCTGCATTGTGTCTGAGACATTAGTATCTCTAATATGATCGGTCACAAAAATAATCCCTACACGATCTAATCTGTATTCTTTTATTAGCTCACTCTCATTATTAAATATTGTACACGATACATTTCTTCTCCTTTTTCACCTTTAGGCCATTTTCTCCTCTGATAAAGAAACTTTTAAGCCTCTTAAAAGTCCTTCTTACTTCTCCTAAGACGTTTAGACCTTAAGAGCTCTTTTATGACTTTATAAAATGTATAACTTTATTTATAAATATGTTGTTTCATCTGTATTTCGCTTAAATATTGTGTGTTTAGGCCATAAATACTTTTAAATTCTCCAATCAACTAGAACGGATATCACTGATTGGCTGCAGCTCCAAAAATCAGCTCCATCTTTGCTTTTTTTTCATACGGTTTGTGTCATTTGACAAATTCCAAAATAATCAGCTTTAGAACTTTTGTTAACAGGAATTCATCTCTGAATTCGATCTCTGAAACAAAAACGAGAAGCTTATCCCTGCTAGGACATTTATTCCAGCATTGATGCTGTTTCATTTCCATAATTACTTTCCGTTCTGCTAAAAGTTCAAAATCATGTTCAGAGAAAAAGAAAAGGTGAGAATTTAGACCATCACTTAATGCTGTACCTAGAACCTTGAGTTTGAAACATAATTAATACCAACAAGATGTGTTTTTAGGTGAGATGTGAATTATAATGCAGTTATTAGACGCCTCCTGGTGATCCAGCGATGGAATCTCGCGTTCTTATTGCCGCGGCTAGGGTTCGGTTCCCAGGCAGGAAGCTAGCCCAACCACTGATGAGCTAACTCTCAGTGCCAGTCACAAGCCCAGGTAAAATTGGAGGGTTGCATCTGGAAGGGAAACCAGCGGCAAATCTAATATGTGGATCATGTGATCCGCTGTGGCGACCCTTAACAGGAAGCAGCCGAAAAAACACGACACAACATATTGCAGTTATTAGACTTTCTCAAGTTATGTGGAATTACAGGTCTTAATGACTGATACATAATAAACAAACCTTTCCCAACCTTTCCCTAAACCGAGCTTCATCGAACACAGTCCAGAGCTTAATTAACCCTTAATACAGTATTTGGACATTGATATGACATGTCAACAATGAATGAATGAATGAATGAATGAATGAATGAATGAATGAATGAATGAATGAATGAATGAATGAATAAATAAAGTTGGATAGAAAATTCTCTGGGGAAAAAAGGCTATAGCGTAAATATCACATTAACATCGCCTCCTCCATTAATTTACTTTTAGCCAGCAGTTAGTTTAGTCTCTACACTAAACACTAATGTGTTATAAGTAGGCCAGAGAGGCCTGGAGACCAATGAGAATCAACAAACTGACATAATTGGGACATAGTACTTTATAAAGCTCATTGAAGCATAGCAAAACTCTGTAATCTCTCTCGCTCTCTCGCTCTCTCTCTCTCCTTCTCTCCCACACCTTCTCATTTGTTTCCCGGAAAAGACAGCAAGCACGACGCTGCTCCATAATGGCATCGGCGCCTTAAAAGACATGTATCTACCGCCGTTCCTCACACACACACACACACACACACACACATACACACACACACACACACACACACACACACACACACACACACACACATCACCCCCCACTGTTGTTTACTCTCTCCTGCTGAACCCAAGAGCGAAGATTTGTTTGTACACATGAAGTATAAAAATCCTCCACTGACAGCAGGCGAGTCTGCGTTTGGCAGCATTAAGTCTGAAGAGCGAACACACATAAATGAGGTGCTGTGTAGAGTGACCGAGGGCTTGTTTTCCTGAACCACGTTCCTGGAATAAGTGGCACTACAACACATTATTGCTTGAAGCCCCATGAGGCCGGTCTCAGATGTGCCACTGGTCATTTTCGCCTTATTGGAGACTCTCTGCAAAACTACTCTGCAAGACTCCTAATGAGCCTGCAAGCCATGCTGGTTCCAATTTAAACACATTTAACTTCTGGTCTTCTCCATAGTGCAGTGTTTACAGCTAAGTTACACAACCAAAAAAGTTTCCACAAAGTACAAAGTTGGTAGCTGGCATTAATTATGGCTTTAGATACGATGTGGGCTCAGATATAGGTATGGAAACCAAGCTACAGAAAGAACAATAGGCTATTGACTTTTTTGTGCAAAATGTGTCACATACCATTTTATACACTCTTTAAAAATGCTTCCATTGGGTCGTAGATCGAACCCTGCGGTTCTGGACCTGACCAACAGAAACTTTTCCCAAAAATAATGTTCTACAGTATATAGAACCCTCGAAGCAATGAACCTGTCATATTATAACGGTTCTATAATTAAGAAAAATGATTAAGGTGAAATCAGCGTTGCTCTTACTTTAATTTTCTCTATGTACATACTGCTGGATTTGTCAAATAATGCAATTAAATTCAATTGAATTGTGTTATCAATACTGTATACAGTTCCAGCGCTTCCAACACATACCGAAATCACAAGCTAAACAGTATTTCATTGTTAGTACACCTGGTTAAATGTGAAAACACGCATCTATGGCAGCCGAATGCAGAAAAGAGTGAATTCAAACAACTCTTACAAATTCTCACCAGAATGTGCGTCAGTCTAGTGAGACTGAAAAAGCTTTTTGAACTGAGAAACGAATGATGATCCGTCTCGGGTGTTGTCAACTGGTGAACTGGGATCTGGATGTGGACTCAGCAAAGTACTCCAGCAGATCAAACCATGTACTTGAAACAATACTGTGACAGAACTGGTAAATGTATTTATAAAATGGCTGTAGTTTTGTAGACACGAACCGGCTCAGTTTGTGTAGCGGATCCTCTGTTGCGGACACGCGAGAGCACAAAGCGGCTCATCAGACTTGAGAATAGCTACCTGACTAAAGACATCAGCTTTTAACGCTATCTTATAAATTTACATACGAAAAAAAACTTCTTATGTTATGATGACTATACTGTACAGTATTTGGTTTAAACAAAACAAAACAAAAAAAAAAGTCAAGTACCTCCGGGGCTGACTTTGATGGATGACCAGTTACATTTGCCCAGAAAAGGTTTGACTGTGTAGGTCTGAAATAGATCTAACGGCACATGATCCACACCATCCCCTCAAACATAAGACACACGACAGGTTCTAGGGTTAGGTTTATCAAGGAAATCAAAAATGAGCAGCAAAAAATTGGTGCACAGAGTTCTGGTTTCCTAGACAAGTCCACGGGAAAAGAAGAGCCTTTTAAGACCTTTTTGTATAATGAGGAGGAGACGTTTAACAAGTGCTGCCCTAATGAGGTACAACAGAACTGTACTTCTCCTTATCGGGCCTCTGCATGCAGGCCCCTGAGGTCCATCACTGAAGAGCTCCCACTGTGAGTTCTCCGGTGCAAGGGTGATGGAGATTAGTTAGCAGGGGCAATTCAATGAAGGGGAACAACACTGTGCTCTCCTCTACACACCATCAGATGGGGATTAGCACCTGTTCATGTGCGCCCTTGCCAAAGGCAGCTCCTTTTGTTTGAGATGACGGAGACTTCCTTTGATGGGTTTTCTCTTTTAATTGAATTGCCCTGACAGCGGGAGAATTTCTCATTCTGTCTCTCATCACGCATTGCTCTTTACTCTGTGAATAAAATTTGGCTTGATTCTTTTCTCGGCTCGTAAACGAATATAAGTAAAAAACGGTGGCACGAGGTTCCTTATAGAGATATACTGTATATTGTTGGGTCGTATCCTGTTTTCCGTTCACAGAAGCGTGGCTAGTGCAATAACAGTAGTCATTCCGGGGGCATCAGAAGAGCTAAATGCAAATGGCTTTAATCCATCTACTCTACTTCAAGATCCAAAAACAATTTATTTACTCAAAATAAAAACAACCAAACATAATAACTATCCAGATTGTTTTATATTCACTATATTTGTCTAAACCAAATGCTACTGAGAAGTATACGAGTCTCTGAACGGTTGTCTTCCTGGTTAATTATTCAAGTTGAACCACTTTTACTCGAAAACCCTACAAAATATCTAAATATGCTGCTCAGAAGGGGTCTTTAAACTTCTAAATGCTTCTTCAAAATCCTAAAAGGGTCCTTGCTGATAAACGATAAGAGTCACTAGATGTTTACATCACTATACTACTGTACTTTAAAAAAAGAAATGTATAAGGAGACCAGAGAAAGCCCTTATGAAGTAAGGAGGGATTCTACAATGTATATTCATTTGCTTGTGTTCTTCTGCTTATCTCCATCAGGTAACCCCTATCTTAGAGAACTCTTAAATCTTCTACGTAGAGTTCCTAATCATCCAAAGAATATTTTAAAGAATGACTGGCTTAAGAATGTGGGCATGAACTACTGTAGGTTGCTTCCTTACATATATTTTGGCACAAGGAAACATTTAGAATGATGGTATATTTTGCCCTCTACTTCCTGACAACATTATGCAGCACTTAAAAACCAATGGAAACTATTGCTTAAAAAGCCTTGTTTCTAGATGTTCTTCAAACCTGAAGCCAGATCACTGTCTTTGTGCAGTTATTATAGTTATTATATGCCAACCCTTCAAGATTCTACAATGTATACTCATTTAATTCTTTTTATCTGGTAGCTCCATCTCAAAGAAATCCTAAATCTTCTACAAAGAGCTCCAACTATCCAAAGTAGGAACTTTAAGATGAACCTTTTGTCATAAGAGTGTATGAATCCGGATACTTCCTTACATACTGTATATTCTTGCATAAGGAAACAAAATTATGTACAGTATATTTTGCCCTGTTTTGTCTGAAAATGATTTCTAGCTTGAAAAAAAAATGGGTTGTTGTGTCTCAAACCAATCCAGAGATTGATATACAGTAGGTGAGATGTGTAGGTTGCAATTCTGTGTGTGTGTGTGTGTGTGTGTGTGTGTGTGTGTGTGTGTGTGTGTGTGTGTGTGTGTGTGTGTGTGTGTGTGTGTGTGTGTGTGTGGCATTATACTATGCTTTCAAGTGTATGCCAAAAGTCAGGCAGCAAGTGCCCGAACACTCCCCATTATATATTCCACAATTAGTATCCTCTAAAGGCACCAACATTCTAGCTCCAGCACTGTATGAAGGCCATTGATGGAGTTTGAGAAAGCAAGACTATAATTCAGTCCACTTAAAGTTCTAATTCAAGCAACACGCTTTTGTGTTTGTGGGTTTGAAAGACTGAAGACCGTTGATAGCTACAAAGGTACATATCAGCTACACGCAATGGCTCGAAATGTACCAAGAGAGGAACGGATACAATGTGGAATAAGACCGGAGCTTAACAAGTTGATTTCAATGCTCTAGCACTGGAGGACGAAAAATATCAAGAGCATCAAATAAGGATGAACAAAAAGTTTTTGGTTGGTGAGTGAGCCTAAAAAAGGCTTACAGTACAAGCAGTTCCTTATAGTGTAGTTAACTCCGTATTTAATTTGTCTCTAGAGAAAGATTATGAGAAGGTCCAGTCTATTTCATCAGCTGTTATGGTTTATACGTGACAGACAACAAACCCCCAAATGAGAGAGTGTGACCACAACAGCAATGGATGGCTGGGCTATAGCATTATTGATCTTCACACACAATCTAATTTGTCCATCACAGGGTGCCAAGCATGTCTGAGTTATGAGTCGTACGATTCTGTATGCTATTTTTAGAAGGGAATGATAGAACAGCTTGATAAATGGGAGTTTTCAAGCAGAAACCTTACCCGAGTGGACAGGCTTGAGACGTCGATGACTGAGACATAGTTGCCACAGCTGGCCCATACGGAGTCGTCTAAAGCCAGCAATGTCCGAACTGGCTCATGACCCACTAAGACTTTACGGCAAGACTCTGGGTTCCACAACTCACCTATAAATCCCAGCATATAAACAGTTCAGATAAATTAATGGTAACAAAACATAGAAATAAATGTTAACAGGGATGTAGAATAAAATGTTTAAAACCAGTCAATTAGCACTTTAACTTCAAATCAAACAGCATAGTCACAGAAAAGTACTGCATGGTAATTTGCTCAAGGCTAGTCACTTAAGCTAAATTGGTTCCATTAGCACTCAAGGGTATGTCCCTGTTTTTGTGAGCCAAATGAGGAACAGAGCTGTTTTATTTCTAGCAGCAACTCAAAACTAAAATGATTTTACCTGATGATGAAATCCATATGTGGGCTGTATCTCAAGACCTCACTAGCTGTTAACATTCTCTATAGTCAAGTTAATAACTATACTATTTTGTAATGTAAAGTTTTCCCTCCAGTTTGCACTTTTTTCCTCAATTATTCTCAAAATGAGGCAGATCTCTTTCTTTGAGTTCTAATTACAGGGCGTGATTAGATGGAGTGTGTTGCACAAGATCCCGCTGCACCTCCACGGCCTGCTAATGAAGCAAAATTAAATAAGGAAGTGTGGCGAGTCATTTAATTAACATTTTGAGTTGTTTGTTTCTGCCTTTGAATCAGGAATGGACTAACAATGCCTTCTGAATCTTTAGGTTAATTGCCTGGCATATTACAAATGTCAGTCTTTCAAATGCACACGGCGAAAATGTCTCATGGACACTTGGACGTAAACAATGGCCCATTGGGGAGTTCTTTTTACCTCAGAGTGAATTTGTAAAGGGAAAAGAGAAACATCCTGATATGTGATCTTTAACAAGAGAGCTTTTGATTTCATGGTTCATTCATATGCATAGAACAGTACAGTACAGTATAGTATATTACTGTATACTACAATGCAGTATTAAATAGTAGCATACAGTGCAGCAGAGTACAGTATAGTATAGTATAGTATAGTATAGTATAGTATAGTATAGTATAGTATAGTATAGTATAGTGCTTTAGAGGGCTTTCTATGCACAATGTACAAACCTAATTATAAAACTTTTATTATTATTATTATTCATAATTCATAAGCTTTCAATAAAATCAAAAAAGATTCTTCAAACTATAATAGAATAGTAAAGTACAGCAGTTTACTGTAATATACAGTGCAGTATTAAATAGTTTCATGCAGTATAGTATAGTATAGTGTTTTACTGTATACTACAGTGCAGTATTATATAGTATCATACAGTACAGTACATTATAGTACAGTATAGTATCGTACAGTATTGCATAGTAAAGTGTAGTATCTTACTGTATACTACAGTGCAGTATTATATAGTATCATAGAGTATACATACAGTATAGTACAGTATAACATAGTAAAGTGTAGTATCTTACTGTATTATACAGTACAGAATTATATAGTATCATACAGTACAGTGAGTGAGTGAGGTGACATACGGCTAAGTACGGTGACCCATACTCAGAATTTGTTCTCTGCATTTGACCCATCCAAAGTGCACACACACAGCAGTGAACACACACACACACACACACACCGTGAACACACACACCCAGAGCAGTGGGCAGCCATTTATGCTGCGGCGCCCGGGGAGCAGTTGGGGAGTTCGGTGCCTTGCTCAAGGGCACCTCAGTCGTGGCCGGCCCGAGACTCGAACCCACAACCTTAGGATTACGAGTCAGACTCTCTAACCATTAGGCCACGACTTGCCCCAAACAGTACAGTATAGTATTTTACTATACAATACAGTGCAGTATTAAATAGTTTCATATAGTATAGTACATTATAGTACAGATAAGTGTAATATGTTACTGTACAATACAGTGCATTTGAAATAGTATAGTATAGTATGGTATAGTAAAGTGTTTTAGTGGACAATGTACAAACCTAATTATAAAACGTTGATAACCAATTATTCATAAAATTTCAATTAAATCGTTATTAAGAAATCAAGAAACATTCTTCAAAAATGTTTGTTATCATCCAAATAATCAATGACAAAATGATGTCATGTGGACCAGCTTACTTTAAGCACCTGCAGTTAATTACCACATCAATTTGCAGACATTATTTTATATTTACATTTAATGTTCTGCAACATCCAGAAGCCATGTTACTTCCTATTTCCTTATGTGGTAACATATATATTAACTAGCTGTTCCAATAGTGGAAAATGGTGGAAAATGTACTGACTGACTGTAGCAAAGCCCTGACACTGGACAATGCTTTCATGCTTGATAAAATAGTCTTTGTACAGAAAGATTTACCATGTCAATAAATACAAATATTTTCTTTTTGTTAAATAACATTTGAAATGGTAACATTTCCACTTTAATTTCACTTTTTTATCTGTGTATCATTAGTTTGATAATAAAATAGTGTATCTTGTGTAATTATTCATATTACATGTTTAGTAAGCATGCGGTACTTTTTAAGTTAGCTTAAGTTAAAAATAATGACAATTATATTTCCTCCCTGTATGTGTTTGATATTCATATTTCTAATATAATTTATTCTTAATTTTATTCATTTTTTCGTTATCGGGTAACGAATATAGGGTAATATTTATTTATTTATTTATTTGTATTGAGCCATACGCTAATATTAATTATTAATTTTGGTTTACCAGGCATGCAGCACCGAGGCCGTAATTAATCTTACTTTATGCTTGGGTGGAATTAATACTTTTAGAGGCAGGTAAACAGAAGGAAGTGATAAATTCATCACCCAATGGCTGCTTTCTCTGTCACCTGAAGATGACGGCTGACAAGCTGTAGGCTCTGGGCCGTCTGCCTACAGCTTATGCAAATGTATGCACACACACACACACACCAAACACAGGTTGTCGGCTATGTAACACGTATGAGAATCCGAAATTGTAATTTGTAATGCGTCTGGTCACATGACGTCGTCATTACTTGACTTTTACTTACAGCAAATAAACGAGACGCCAATGCAGGCAGAAATGATCGTTTTCTTTCAAGAATGTAATTCTTCACTACTGCAGAACTCACGAATCGTTTCATTACCTTATCTCTGCTTGTGAACTAAACACATACTGTAACAAGACTCGACAATTTTTCCATGCACTCGCTTGTGCATACATGCTTTTAAACCAAAAAAAATCCCAGAATGATTGTAGTTGATGAAAGAACAAATAGAACATGGAAACAATCAAACTCATTTGTAGTATTAATTTGATTTGATTACCCTTTTACTCCATTGAGTCCCTTTCATTGGCAGACATAATAATATAATCATTATCACGCTTAATTACCCCTTCCATTTAGTGCTACATCCCATTAGTGAAAAGGAAAACATACTGAGAGACAGTGTCTACACCGGATTTATACCAATATAAAAAACATAAAATGGAAGCAGTAGGGAAGATAACATTACTGAGGATAAACATTTCCTGGTATACCGATTTTGGAACAAGCTTCTCATGAGCCCCATATTTATTTGAATAGAGTTCGAATGCACCAAATGGCTTTAAATATACTTACATTTACGGTATTTGGCAGATGCCTTTATTCACATTTATCCAGCTGAGCACTTAAGGGTTGAGGGCCTTGCTCAGGGGCCCAGGGTGGCAGTTTGGTGGACCTGGGATTTAAACTCACAACCTTCCAATCAATAGTCCAACACCTAAGCTACCATGTCCCCCTTACTTCATATACTTCCTATACTAATCACTGGAAATCATAAAATGCATAAAAATGTACCAGTTAATGTTGATGATTAAATTAAAACCCTAAATTTTTAACACGCCATGACGTGGCATGAAATCCATTATTTAAAAAAGGAAATAATTTGACAGAAGTAAACTCTGAAATTTGAAAATTAGATATATCTACAGCCAGGATGAGAGAAACTGATACGCTATACAACTCTAACCTGGAGACTCCACAGAGTCTGGCGTTATAAAAAGAGTGGAGAGTCATGCGAAATCCGATTTGGTGTTTCAGAAAACATGTGGAAAAGGTTATCTTGCCTGAAGAGGCTATTTGACCTTGTCACAAAGCCCTATCTTTGGTGGCAACCCAGAACAGCTTATCACCCTGAGAACACCTTCTGCACAGTAAAGCATGCTGGTGGTAGCATCGTGTTGAGAATTACCCTTGGCCTCTTTGATGCCTTTTTGACAGCTTGTTCACTCACTATACCACAGGCGTACTAGATTCTTAAATAACAGGTTACCGCTCAGTTAGAAGTTTAAAATGTAGGATAGATTTCTTTTGGGCAGTGGTGTATCAAGCGGTTAAGGCACTGGGTTTTTGATCGTAAGGTTAGGGTTCAAGCCCAAGCACTGCCTACCTGCCACTGTTGGGCAATTGAGCAAAGCCCTTAACCCCTACTGCTCCAGGAATACTGTATCTCAGTATTCAGTACTCCTCAGTTCTCCTTAGTTATTATATTAAATAATTCCACTGTGCTTTAATGTACATGTGGCGATAATAAAGGCTTCAATGTCCTCATTTCGTTTTTAAACAAATCCTCATTGATATTTTTGCACAACTTTGTCACAGACATGTTTGGTTAGCTGCTTGATCTTCATGCTGTTATTTGTTCAAGTAGGTTATGGGACACTAACTGCCCATTGTTCGACTCCATTCAACTAATTATGCCGCTTCTGGTTGTATAGTTATATTGTATATTGTATATTAATCCCCCCACAGTTCAGTATTAATGGCTATTTTGTATAGGATCATTATATTTAATCATTATGAAGTCCGTTTCACTTCCACTACTAAAGGTAGAAGGGGCATGGATAGATGGGGCATGGATACTTATACAATCCATCATGTCTTTATTCATCTAAATGCATATTTATACTCTAGCATTGGATTTTTTATTTTTCTCTTTGAACATTTTTGTGTTTTATGTACCACTTGAAAATTAAGATTCCGATTCTGAAAGGTTCAAAAAAAAAAAAAAGAAAAAGAAAAGCAAAGCAAAGCAGTGGGACACAGAAGTGAACGCTGCATACACAAGGGCAGCCTTTGAAAAATTCAGATCTGACAGAATCCTGCTCTGAATCTTATGTAACACGTACCTTCAGGCGCTCTCTCATAGATGAGCAGCGTGCCGTCCCTCAGGCCTGCAAACAGGAAGTTAGAAGCGTGTTTGAGACACAGGACAGGAGATCCCAAAGTGTTCCGGAGGTCCAGAAGACACTGAGCTGATGTATCCATGCTCCCATAGACCAGAATACTGCGAAAAAGTCAGACAATAATAAGCTCAAAAATATCATTATCACCTGGTCAGTATTATTTATTTATTTATTTGTTTGTTTGTTTGTTTGTTTGTTTGTTTGTTTGTTTGTTTATTTGATTTACAGCATTCAGTTCTTAATTTATTTTCATTTCCTTGTTGCATACATTTTGATAATGTTAATTATAATATACATTTCTTTAAAAAATTTTCTATCGTATTTCTAATAGAATTTATTTCCTTTTTGTTTGTTAATATATAATAATTAGGATAATTATACAATGTATTTTATGTTTCTTTATTAAATATTTTCTTTTATGAAGTAAAAGGAAGTCAAACTTCATTCAGAAGCAAAAATGGAGGAAAAGAAGGTTATAGTCGCATCATGTTCTTGACATTCAACAAAAGTAAAAAAAATATATAAAACAAAATTATAAGAAAGAAAGAAAGAAAGAAAGAAAGAAAGAAAGAAAGAAAGAAAGAAAGAAAGAAAGAAAGAAAAAGGAAAAAAGTCTTAGATTTAATTTTCCCAGAATTTCCGCTCAAAAGGCACAACGACTGCACAGTTTTGGTATTTGTTGTGATTTAAATGTGTGTCAATTTGGACAAAAGACTTTAATTAAAACAATTTAATTTAGACTTGTTTACAAAAAAATAAAGCACAGATTCTGTTAACATAAGCCTTTAGAGAATTACGCAAGATTTCTCTTAGTCTCATTTTAACTTTGCTAAACTTTGCTTTGCTTTTAAACTTAAATAATTCCCTTTAAGCCCCGTTAAAAGAGACTTTAGGTGATAAAACCTGTAAAAAATTATGTTACTTTATTCAGCAATGTAATAAGGAGAAAATTGTTCGCTTTAGGACTTGGCGACAGTATCGTATTAATCGTATTAAAGCATAGTTCACTTTTCACTGTGAAAAAAAACAAAATGTTATTTTAAACTGTAAGTTATTAGCAAAACAGGACAAGTTCTTTATCTTTGTCAGTAACTTGGTAAATCTGGATCCCAGGAATTCTGGCTGTAAGGTGGGAATGCCACTCCATTTCAAGGCAATTCACACACTTTCACACCTAGGGGCAATTTGATGTAGTGTATCCACCTACAGACATGTTTCTGGGTGCTGAAGCTAGAGGAAATCCACACAGACACATGGAGAACAAGCGAAACACCACACAGAATGTAACTCAAGCTCAGGTGTCTTGACACCTCTCAAATTTCAACTTTCAATTTTTTTCAGGTTGGGAGTCTGGGCAATGATGAATCTCTATGCAGGTCAGCTCAGTTTATTGAAATTACCTCCGTGTAGTTCATGCCTCCGGGGTTGCCAGATCTTTCTTAGGTAATAGGTTTCGATATAAATTTTTTTTAATAGCCAGAATAGAGAGATATATATATAAATTGTGGACTGGAGAAGCAAAGCACATCGTTTTCCTTTGCTGTCAAATTGAAAAAGTAATACAGTTTAAATATGGCCCTTAGTCAATAGAAAGAAAAATCTGTAGTCAGTGGTTTTATATGGATCTTTAGCAACATCTGAAATGCAAAATTAATGATTTATGTCTGATTCATTCACATCTAAGGTCAATGTGATGTAGCTAGTCTACCTACTGGCATGTTTTTTTGATGTTAAACCACAAACGAATCTCCGCACAGATTAACCCAAGCTCAGGATTGAAGCAAGGAGCCTTAACACCACTCAAAGATTTCCCGCCTGCGGTTTCACCGGATGCTATACAGTATGAAGCAACGAACAACCTCTTAACCCAATACCAATCACGCTACCTGCCATCATCCAGGCCGACGCAGACCGTGTTCCCGGCTGCTGCTGCTGCGGTGTTCTGAAGGGTAGCGTTGGTGTTGTCAGGATGACTGGGCTCAGACACGAACTCCAAACAGTGAACAGGAGCTCGCACCTGAAAGCTCTTCACTGAGTGCGGAGTAGTTCGATTCAGGGAGAAAATCTCCACATGACCCTGTGCACCTTCCCCACCACTCGCTACCTGCAAGAGAAATAAAGCAGAGATATCACTGAAGGAGACAGTTGCTTAAAGACAAGTTATTTTGCATGTCCAATGCAGTGCTCGGGTAGGAGAAAGATAGAAGAGAGAAAAAAGCACACCGGTAGAATACAAAGTACCCAGGAACGTCCAGAAGAGGTCTGTAGCATGCTAGAACGCTATGTGGCTTGCTATCATATAACAAAAGATGGAAGACAATAACTGACAGACACACACGCTAGCCGATTTGCCATCATTTATTTTCAGTAACCGTTTTATCCTAGTCAGGGTCTTGATCCAGAGGCTATACTAGTAACACTGGGAGTGAGGTGAGAACACACCCTTGTTGGACGCCAGGCTAACGACGAACACCTTGCACGCACTTTCACACACTCATTCACACACTCATTCACACCTAAAAGGGTAAGCAGTCCACCTCCAGGCAGGTTGGAAACCTAGACAAACACAACAAAACCCCAAGCTCAGGATTAAATCAAGCTTGAAATTCAAACAGACGGATAACTAATCTATTTATTATTTATTTATTTATCTATTTATTATTATTCACAGCGATGTCATGTTCTTCAGTATGAGGAGGACTACTAAACAGGAGCTGTATCCATATTTTTCATTCCACTTTAGCATTACCGCTCGTACTCACTCGTTATAATAACGTACATCTACACTGCTACACTGATGCTTGTACTAACCTGAAGTCTGATGAGCTTTGTACAGTACAGTAAGAGCAATACGATCAACTATAACACTTGGGCTACATACAATGTTTACACTGCCGAACCCTTTTGACTAGTACACTGGCATCCATGTCTGCTGGTGAAATGATATTGGATTACAGTATATGACATTTTCAAGAAGTATAAAGAAAAAAATGCGCAAGTATAAACAAATAAATGGTACAAACAATATAAGGTGATGTGGTAAACCTAGTGGTTAAGGCACTGGATCCCAGGTTTCCCAAGTTGCCACTGCTGGGCCCCTGAGCAAGGCCCTTAAAGCTCAGTTGTATAAAATGAAATAAAAATGTAAGTTGCTCTGCATAAAGGCATGTGACAAATGATAAACAAATAAACTCACAAGTCGCAAAGCTCTAAAAGGACTCAGGACTCTGTTGGGTTTCAGTGTAAAACATGTGTTTTTCCCTCTGTTGGATAACCTTACACAGACTTTTAGTGATTGAAGATACTAATTTTAGCTTCTTATGATGGAGCACTTAGGGCATCCCAGAGAGCAGAAATGGGTTTGATATAACCATTTACTTTGAATATATAAATCATTTGTTGTTTTTTTAACATCTCTATGTATATATCGCATCTATTAGGCAAGTTAAAAACAGAAATACTGTACACATGAAAAACTGAGATCCTTCAAGCCCTGAGTGTCTACCACTATGGAGTGGGACAAAATATATGGAACCGACAAAACAGGCACAAATTCTTTTTTCTTTCTTCTTTTACGTTCCATATTGTCAGGGTTCAGCACGGACTTTCGGCCACGTGTGTTTGCTGTCGTTCCTCGTCACGTGTCTGCCCCGCCTTCGTCTGCTCCTCCCTGTCACCACGCCTGCTCCTCATTGTGCCATTATTGTCTGGTGTATAAATGTGATCCGCGTTGCCGATGGCGGCGCGGATTCACTGGTTATGTCTAGTCTAGGTTGGTTTCGTCATGTGTATTATTTTAGTCCTCGTTGTTGTCCTGTATTTGTCTTTATCATTTATTAAACCCCTTTCATTTGAAGCTATCCTGTGTGCGGGTCCGCCTCCTTCCTCCTCTGGTGGTAAAAAATTTCTTCTATTGAATATGTCTAATATCTTCCACTATACCAGTATCCATTGTTTACAGCTCTCTATTCTACTTGATTTATCAGATACCCAGTGCCATACATAGAATATATTCTGGTTAACATAGAACATTATATATTCATATAACCTCAGCATTAAGGATTTAAGTTCAAATATTCTGTAAATATTTTCACAGGGAAAAATTCCTCATGTTCAGACTCGATTTACGACGGTCTGTAGAACCTGCATGTAGTTCATGCCTCCGAGGTTGCCAGATCAAGATTTTAAGGATATCTGAGAGATTCTGACCTTAGGTGTTAGTCCATATTAGACATTAATATTCCATTAAGCAGAAAAAAAGACAGGGGATAGAAAATAATGACTGAAGAAGCAGAGCACATATTTTTCCTTTTCTATCAAATATAAGAAAATACAACAAGCAAGAGACAATATATTAAATATTACATTTCTAAATAAAGCCAATTTAATAGTCAGTGGATTTTTGATGGTGAATCAAATCTAGAATATCATATAATGTAATAACTATTTTTTAAAGGTGCCAGATAAGAGAAGAAAACTCTGGCATTTCCATACTGAGGATCGCCGTACTGTCTGTTCTAGTCAGAGGTATAATCAGGGCGATTCTGTACCCATTATGTTTGACCAATCAGTTTTCTGCATTATTTCTTGTTCCCATGGACACCAGGCAAAAGGGTGAACCAAATGATGATGGAAATAATGGCAAAATGTGGGATCATACATTTGCTACTGTGCTGTACTTTTAGATATAAGGAAAAATCTCCGGCTCTATTTGAAATGAATCGTTTCTGCTTTATTCTCATTTATTGCCATGCTTGTCTCAGACTGCCTTGATCAAATTTCTACTTTTTCTCTATGCCACAATATTTATTTATTTATTTATCTATTTTTTTACTGTCAGCAATTTTTATTTCAATGCTTACTGTAAACTGGGCCTGATGCATTCAGATATTCATCTCAATAGCTTCAGGGATTGTTGAAGTTGTTTACTATTTGATAAAATATTCTTGTTTCTTTTAGACTGATGATTTAAATCAAGTGGGCAATTTAGCTATTTGACTAGAGCAATGTATTACTGTATATCCCCAAAACAATGAAAGGAAATCTATTACACATTGACACACTTAAAGGTGGGGTCTCCATTGTTTGAAAGCCAATGTTGACATTTGAAATGACCAAAACAAACACGCCCCTAACCCAAATGGGTCCCACCCCTGTATTGATAGCTCCGCCCCACACATACACCAGACAAGTATAACCTGAGTATAACCTAGACAACTATTATGACTGAAACTGTTGGGGCAGCTGACCGAGGGTATATTTTTATCAATAAATGAACTCAATGAATAATGCAATGGTAATATAAATGTGTTTTTGTAGTACTGTGTGTTGTACCATGAAAGGTTTATCTCCTTTTCACGCGGAAGGAGACGGTCAACACCTAGAACCCGAGGCAGAGCTTATGTTTAGTCGTAACGTTGCCGAACTTTAATTGATAGAAAGCCGTATTCTTTTAGTCCTACTTCTTGCCTTATCGTAAGCCTTTCTTTGCTTTCTTTCTTTGTTTTTATCTTCCATGTCAATGTTAAAACATGCTCACTGAACACTCTCTCCGCCCATGTTGACAAGACACGCCCCTTTCTGCTCATTGGCTACACGTTAGTTTTGTTTTTGTTTTGTTTGGCGGCCCAACGCAGTTTTCTAAAGCATTTCTCAAACAACGGAGATCCCACCTTTAAAGAAAGATGGACAATTTATTTTCTTTCATAATTAAAGCAGGATAAACAGAAAAGCTGAAAACCTTTCACAAAATCAAATCCTACAGATCTGTTATCTGTCTTTGGGTGTAATTTGGATTTTCTCTTATGCAGCATGCTTTTAATTTTCCTTTAAATCAAAGGCATTTCTGCAAGTCAAAAGAGTAAATAACCTTCGTCGTCTGCATTCATTCCACCTGCACCTGTATCTTACAATCACCTCTGATGATCACTTCTTCATGTTATAGGATTTTACGAATAAAAAATATCAACTCAAACCAAACCTATGGCTAAGACTGACCAAGACCACCACTGCATGAAGCTACCTTCTGGGCTAGGAAGGAATCTTCTTTTGTATTTCTTTTGACATCTGGTGGTGCTCTTATGCTCAAGATAAAAATAAA
Source organism: Tachysurus fulvidraco (assembly GCF_022655615.1). Classification (NCBI taxonomy): domain Eukaryota; kingdom Metazoa; phylum Chordata; class Actinopteri; order Siluriformes; family Bagridae; genus Tachysurus; species Tachysurus fulvidraco. The sequence continues at coordinate 4,361,283 of NC_062519.1, read as the reverse complement.
AGAAATAAATAAGTATATACAGTATATATATATATATATATATATATATATATATATATATATATATATATATATATATATATATATATATATATATATATATACTGCCTCCGGTGGTCCATTACAGAATACTTCACCACAGTTGAATCCAGTGATGATCACACAGCTCTAGATTCTTGGGGAAATGTCCACCATGTACCGGCTTTGCAGGCTACTAAAACTATCTTTATACAAAATCAACAAGGGCCACCGTCCCCAACATCGCAAACCTTGTCCCTCATGTAGCAAGTCCGTACACATGACATGGGTGGAAAAAAAATTAAATGGCTCAACAGACTGCTGCTGTGGTTTTCCCCGACAGTGTGATATGTTCTTTGCTCACCAGCCAGAGGCCTATCGGGAGGAGAGTATCAAGTGTGCCTTTTTTACATCATTACTCACAGCGAGAGCACTGGACTGGCTTCCACATTGTGGGACTCTGATCTGTAGGTATGCAGCTTTTTTATTCACTCCCTAACTTATTCACAACGTATTCGAGTACTCAGCAGAAGGGAAAGACGTCGCAGTGCAGATCCTACACCTATGCCAGTCACTGACTCAATGGCAGATTACACGGTAAGGTTCAGGACATTAGCCACACAGAGAAGTTGGGACAAATCTGTGCTCTGTACTGTGTTTTGGGATGGTTTATGCACAGCACTGCAAGCGGAGTTAGCATGCAAGGACGTGAAAATGCCACTATCCCGGGCTATTACGGTGGCTATTTGCTTAGACGATCTTTTGCGCAAACAACACGCTACCAACCCACCCTATTCCAGCACCAGGTACGGAGGGGATTTCCCTCAAGTGCCAGATGAAAGAATCCACCCCTGCCAACCTTGTCTATATGCTCCTGGATACTCTGTGATGATGCGGCAAACTCCAGTACCTCATACAATTAGGAGGGATATGGCCCAGAGGATGTGTTCATATGGGAATACCAGGAGGTGCTCCTTGGGGTGTGCGTGTGTGGTGGTGGTGGTAGGGTGTCATCTATATAACATCTCCGCCTGAAATGCCATCACCAAGATGCCAGACTTCCCGGGTCAAGGTCATATCCGGATTCTATTCACATTTAAGACACATGCACACTACAGTCAGTGTGAAGTATTGTCTGTCTCTGTATTGTGTTTCTATGGTTTGTGATTTGGATTTGCTTTCGCGTTCTGCTTTCGGTCTTAGTTTATTCTGACCTTATCTGTGGATTCACCCTGTTGGATTGTTTGCTTTGGTCTCGTTGAACTCTGCAAATATATTCTGTAACTTCTGCCTACATATATATAAGAATTGTACCTCATTCAAATTCAAATTGCTCTAGCAAATTTCTCCAGCTGTACAATTCCATGCTCCAAAGGCATACTTGGAAAGGGGTTAAGTCATAAAATAATAATCCACTCTAAAGAAACAGAGGGTTTTGCTTTTATCAATACTCCCTCTTGGCACCTTGTTCATTAATAATTCATTCCCAATGCAGCAGAGACACTCACAATTACAAACTAACAGAACTCATTGGCAATCCCAGCATGCCTACATGCAAATTGGCTCATCCGTCGATGCTTAACCCTAAATCCACCAATTACCAAAAGCTGTCAATGAGCTGCAAGTTCAAAAGCTTGAAAAGAACCAAAGTGCCAAGTGTAATATTCATAAAATGGCATGGCGGCAGAAACGGGGAAGATGCTTCTGGACAGCGAAGATTAATCCGTTCTCCAAAAGAGACCTCCGAGGCCTAAATACAGTGTTTCAGCCACAGAAAACTTGCCACAGAAAATAACCGTCCCATAATTTGTTTGATTTGTAACACAGCTACAGGATGTCTAGCTAAAGGCCATTGCACTTGATAGAGAGACAAAAAGCTAATAACAGCCTGCAGCACCGGCTGCATGAGATAGTGTAGACTTATCTCTTAGTCCAAATCCCTAAAAACAACCCCATCCCCATGTTAGCGCTGCTTATCCTCTCTTGGATTCAATTCAATTACTCCTAGAATCCAGTGAGATGGACAAACTCATCAGGACTTGTTTGGAGGAATAGATGTCTGGAAACATGCCCTGGACTCGCCTCTGTTTCTCAGCCAGGAAGCTGTGAAAGCTTCCCGTTAAGCCAATGCACTGTCAGAATTAATAAGGCTATATTTGTGGAAGAGAGAAGGGAGGAGTAGAACAGGACATCTGAGCGGTATTTTATTTCTTACCCGTAATGGTTATACAGTATAGTTATCATCCCCGCTTTGGGATGTTCTATGATCAGGATAAACAGCTTACCAAAGATGAATGACTTTTCCATTTCCTATCTATCCTTTCTTCCTAATTTCTGACAACAAGCTTCAGTATTTTATTGAGTTTTGGAAGACTTAATGAAACTTCCATAGACGCCTACAAAAAAAAAAAAAATCCTTTGGCTATTGATGAGTGAACAAACTTTTAAACACTGTGACACATTGAACTCTTTTACATAAAGCATACACACTGTAACCGACAAATGATAATTGCATGCCGATCTATCAACCCTGAAAAGGGCTGGAGGAGAGTAAAAAAATCAGTAAACAGTAAAAAAAAAAAAAAAAAAAAAAACAATAACAAAAAAAAAATATATATTACAATATATTTTCAATATATTCCTAAATCTTGTCTGTTGTAGTTGAAGGAAACTGTTTCCTCACTGATATTTTCACTGTTGATCTACTTCTCAAACTGTTTGAACATGACCGCACTGATCACGCAAAAGATCATGTTCTTCTTTTTTAATTAAAATGAGATTTGACACTCGATTTTATGCTTATTTTTATATTTCCTAGCATCTGTACTGTTTTGATTAAAAATGTCCTACTTTTGCCATTTTCAGCCGATGGTGTTATTTAATTATTTAATTAAGTCCCACCTGACTTTTCTATTCACTCGAATTCTCACCCTAACATCTCCTTAACCCATGATCCCTGCAGTAGAGGAGGACTATTATTTATCTTGGCATAATTGGACGGGTCAATTTAAATCAAAGTAATGTCAAATAAATTTGTTTCATGGTAAACATCTAAACTATTCCTTTGTCCAAACGATCGATGAACAAAGCCTGTTAGAGTCTATAAAGTGAGCAGAGGGTGAAAGCTGCACATCTCAGTAAAGAAGGTGTTGTACTCTAGGAAAGATCGATATTTTAATTAGTAGCAGGTGCTTAGAGGCTACAAAGCTAGTGAGAGAAAGACAAATAAAAGGAGGGAGGAAGGACGCCCGACTCGCTGACTTAGAAGCAATGTCATTAATTTGATCAAAGCCACAAGAAAAATCCCATGAGGCTATTTGTGTGGCGTGATTAGCGTCGTTCCTCATTGAGGAGGCATGACGTGAAGGCTTATCCTCCCTCAGGTTTTTCTGCATTTATCCAACTAGCGTGAAAATCCGGGTAAATGACACCTGCCATGAACTAAATGTTGAATCGATTGGACCAGAAACAAGCGCACACCATTTTTACTGGTGGAATGCCACTGATGTCTAATTGTAATAAAACGTTATTCAACATCGCTGACATTTTCTGAACTTTGGTTCGACCCTTTTAAGCTACGATCAGGTAAAAAAGTGAAACTAGAGCAAATTACATGTCGATATTTTGCTTCAGATGTGACACAGAAGCCTCACATGCATGTCGAACCTGCAGGTTTAAAACTTTTAAACAATACTAAATTTGTCTTGTGATTGGACTAGGAGTTATTTACCGTTTAAAAGAGGGACGTATGTGAGTATGTGTGTATGTATCTATATTTGACTTAAATTGAATACTTGTTAATATCTAAAAATTCATATTAACATACCTGTTTCATGTTTTAAGTAATGGTTAAATATTTTCAAGCCTGCATTGGACATTTTGTATCTGTATCTAAGCATTTTTCAATGTAAATACCTTCAATAATAATTTAGATCATTTTCCAAATATCTACTATTTTAGTTCCTACAGTAAAGTCTTCTCAAAATAAAAATAAAATCTGCACCCACAAGTCAGAAAAAAAGACTTTAGACCTTTCCGTAAGCCGTCACCGTACGAACCATCTTGTAATTCATCTAAACATTTAAAGAAGATTGACTGAGCTGCAAAATCAGACAAAAGGCACCATGAAGCCATTTCTCTTTCAGATTCACTCCTGAGTCTTGGCCAGAATATCCCCAGTAATTCAGAATATCCCCAAATACAATTAACTCAAACACACAGATAAGGGCATCCTTTTGTGTCCAGGGGGACTGATTGGATTTGTCCAGCTGCTGTGGACTTTAGGATTATGTGATAAACCGAACAAAACTGGAGAGCAAAGTGGAGCCTGTGAAACTTCTAAAAGTGATATTACTTGGTTATTATATATAGAAGAAAGTGGTGGACGGCTGCATATTGATTGCTTCATGGATCCTGAGATGAATTTTTAGAAGAAGGAACTAGAGTTATTATAGATTTTGACCTTTTGTTTTGTTTTGATGCTATTATACTAATGAAGCAATCTTTTCCTGGACAACACGAGTTTTAAACTGCAGCAGTTACTTGTATTATTCCAGGTACACTTCCTATCTAGAGAATAGTGAACACGCTGAGAACTTGTCCTAACATATCCATAAGGTATCTCCAAGTTGTTTAAATTCATTTGAAAATGTAGTGTTATTTAGTGAAATATAACTTTGGTCATAAATAACTAGTGTAGCATTATGTAACTACTAAGAATAAAAACTGAGATCCTGTTCATTTTGTTCATGTTTTGTATAAAAGTGACTACTTATTGACGCTTTTACCTTAAAAAAAAAACACGAAAGGGAATTTAATCCAGCCAGGCTTAGAATTTCACATATCATACCTACATCACACATGTCTAATGTACTATATAGATGTATAATGCCTTGTACAGAACTGTAATATAAGTATAATGTAGTTTTATAAATAAATAGCAACATCTAATTATTATAATATAATATAATATAATATAATATAATATAATATAATATAATATAATATAATATAATATTGCCCGATGACGCCTGAGATAGGCACAGGCTCCCCGTGACCCGAGGTAGTTCGGATAAAGCGGTAGAAAATGAATGAATAAATGAATGAATGAATGAATGAATAATATAATATAATATAAGAAATACATAAAGGTTTTCAGTGTTTTATTCAACATGTAACCTGTAAATAATATCATAATATCAGTGTGATTAGAGATGAAATACATTCAAATAGAGAGAGAGAGAGAGAGAGAGAGAGAGAGAGAGAGAGAGAGAGAGAGAGAGAGAGAGATTAGATTAGATTCTTTTGAAATTAGATTCTTAAAGATTCTTAGATTAGACTTTATTGTCATTACACATGCACAGGTACAAGGCAACAAAATGCAGTTTAGGTCTAACTAAAGAGTTCAATAGCAGCAAGTGCAGGATATACAGAGAGAGAGAGAGAGAGAGAGAGAGAGAGAGAGAGAGAGAGAGAGAGAGAGAGAGAGAGAGAGAGAGAGAGAGAGAATATATATAAATATATATAAAAAATGTGCTTACGGCCAACATACCTGGAGATGATAAAGTTTACAGACAAACTGGAAAAAATTTGTTCATCTCATTTCCTTTCTTTTGCACCGTTACACTTTGCACTATGCCTAGTATATGAGATATCGTAATAACAAAATAATCAAGTCGCACTCTGTGGTCAAGCCAACGTTTTCATATTGGTCTGACTTTTTCTTCTTCTTCTTTTTTTTTAACCATTCTTTCATCCCGAACCTTCACAGAGCGAGCAGAATATTTTTGTCTCTTCATCGACAGCCTTGTATCTTGGCCATGAAAATTACTTTTTCCATTCGTGTCTAAATGGAGGCGATTTCTCCTTTTTTGCAGGTGAAGCCACATTTTCTTATCGGTCCAGGTAGGATTTTTGAAAATGACTGAACTGAATTTTGCTTAGACGTAGCTGATTGTTGTGCTTCCTCATACTGGCTTCTCTTATGATTTTTAGCTACGTACCACAACCACTTCACTTCACTTCACAATCAGATTTATTTTTAAAAAGGCCTTGTGTAAATGTTTCATTTGGGAACATACTTTGTTTAACGTATGACTGCTTGGTGTTAATATTTTTGTAGACAGACAGACAGACAGACAGACAGACAGACAGACAGACAGACAGACAGACAGACAGACAGACGGACAGATAGACAGATTTAACTTACCCAGAGGTATCCCTGAGGAAGCGACATGCTTGCTGCAGAGAACCCAAGCAGAGCACACTGGACTGGGTTGTGCAGCGCAGCTTCTAACTAAAAAAAAAAAAAAAAAGAAAGTAAGAAAATCTGCTTTAATTCACCTCCTACTCAAGTCTAACCTACTACTAATAATATATTTTCAACGTTATTGTAAAACTGAATTACAGTCAGTATATACATAAGCATTCCTGAAGGAAAAAGTCCTTCAAAAAAATGAGTGGCGTTCATAAGACTACATGACATCTACAGTATATAAGCTCTTTATAAACCCCCAGCAACTGTCATATATGTCACTTCTGATGTCGAGCTGACTCCCGAATTAAGTGACAGATTGCTGTGGGCAGAATATTGTGTTAAAACTACATTCAGGCAGATCTGCATTACAATATAAGTAATAACCACTTCATGAAGTGAGTGTTCATAGGCGAATAAATAAACAATTTTCCAAAAACTGTTCAGTGTATTCTGACTTTACTTCCTATTTACGCCTGCTTTTGACATTTGCCATTTGCCATCTTGAACTTAACTGCTTATAACCCTGTAATGTAGTGGCTTTGACAATGAAAGACATATCATTGTAATAACATATTATTTGCTATGCAGATTTTTCTAAGTCTAAGACTTTCTTCTTACTGATAGTGATGTTCAACATGTCACATATACAGTGAGCTAATAAGTTGGTTATAATCTTATGTCAATCATAGAACAACCTGATGTCAAGAAGATACTATGTCACCTGACCGAGGATGACATAGGAGTTATGATATCCTGTGCTTAGGTAAGTAAGTTATTATGTAGGTTTCATGGAGCTTTACATTTACATCATTTGGAGATGCCCTTATCCAGAGCGACTTACATTATCTCATTTTTTTATACAGCTGAGCAATTGATGGTTAAGGGACTTGCTCAGGGGCCCAGCAGTCGCAGCTTGGTGGACCTGGGATCGAACTCACAACCTTCCGATTGTTAGCCCAACACCTTAACCACTAGGCTACCACATGCCCCAGTGTTGATGCTTTATCAACACAGATTTGCTTGCAAGTTGAATTAAGGTGAAATAGCGTGTAAATTTATTTCAAATATAAAATACCTAGAAATCCACTTTGAAAAAGTATATGATCCAACACGTATTAATAGACCGGCGGCACTGACGTTTTTTTTTCTCTCGTTTTTTTTTTTTCAATGTTGTGGTATAAATAATAATTTCCCCTGTGATAAAAGCATATCCCTTTTAGCATAGCGAACACTGTCTTCCCCACCAAGAGCCTGAAGTAAAGAACAGGCTCCGATTTCCACATGTTTAGCATGTTTAGTCCACGTGTAGTCCTTTTTTTGAACATAAAACATAGTTAAAAAATAAATAGCGAAAAAAAAAAATAGTTATTTGTTCCAGCGCTCCTGAAGGCATTTCTATTTGGAGAGGGTATTGGCTAGTGGTAGGCCTGAGAGCTTTTCACAGCAGCTAAACACAGAGCGCTAATAAAGTAGGCAATGAAAGGCAGGCTGAAGAGCTCTCCTGCTGCAAAAAAATGTGTCCATATTTCTGGAACACAAAGGTCTTAACATTGTTTATGTACTTTGCAGGAGCAAGTCAGTGAAAGTCGGAGCGTCGTGGATGTAGATGCCGCTCAGAGCTCAAAGCTATGTGTGCAAAATGGCAGTCATATAAAATGAGCATTAGGCAAGTCAAGCTATTAAGCTATCAAGAAGTAATTCAAGGCAAAATATAAATATACAACATGGGCAAAACTGTGGAATTCTCGATTCTGATTGGTCAAAAGCAGTACATTGTAAAACGAAGCAGTACATCAGAAAAGGCCATATTTATTCTCTCTCATTTAATTTCTCCATAACCAACAGGTGTTAATATCTATGTAGATATCAGGGCTATGTAATAAAAGCCTACCATTTTAGAAGGATATGGATTTCCAATGTGGATCTGGATTGCTGTATAATTATCAAAGATTCCACACCGATCCCTGACCATACTGTATAATTGCCTGAATTTTTTTTTTTTTTACGATGTTCGCATATATATTTCACGACAGAACTGATGCTGAGCGAAGCGGCAGAGCAGAAGGTAAGCGTAATTGTGTCGTGGAGAGTTGCGTTTGTGTGTGGGGTTTTCAGTGTGTCAGTATCTGTGCAGCTTTAATGCCATTTAATGTTGCTGCTGAGGAAAGTGAGCATCAATCACTAGTAATTTATGACATCAATCACGCCTCCGGTTCCTTCTTCCCTCCCTGTCTTCGGCAGAATGTACGTGCAAATACAAACACGCCAAAAATAAAGTGAGTCAGATGACAGCCTGAGGCCATCTGTCCAACATGAACACTCCTCTCTACCCCCCACACTTGAATATTGAATCACCTCGTTGACTCACACTCATCCGGCACATTCTACCCTGCTGCCGGCCTCATTTTTATTCCATCTTCTCCTCTGCCATCTAGGACAGATATGTTTAATTGGTAATCAAACATCAGTCATGACGAGAGTACACACAAGCAGCGCGCAGTGGCCCGAGTCATTCGAGAGTCTAGCTGTGTAAGATGCAGGCAATCTTTGCAGGTGGAGATTGCTTTGTCTTTGACCAGTCTCCAGGGAATAGCAAGTTGTTCAGTCTGGCTCTCTACTCAATCTGGAGGCCTCAGCAATATATGATTCCCTGTAGTAACAAATGTATTCTGGATCCTCAAAAGGCATCATGCCAGACCGCTGTCCAGATGCACAAGTCATATAGCAGCTCTTCGTCTACGTCAACTATGCTGTTTTACTTCTCATAGTGGAATTGCTTTATGGATCTGGTTTACTTCTGGATCATTGCACTGTTTGTCACTGGACAGATCAACTTCAAAATTGTCCCGTGTGACACTTTTTTAATTATAGATGAACTCTTTATTTATATATAACACCTTATTGGGCAGTGGTGGATCAAGCGGTTTAGGCTCTGGATTGTTGATCAGAAGATTATGGTACAAGTCCTAGCAATGTCAAGCTGCCACTCTTGGTCAATTGAGAAAGGGCCTTAACCCTCACTGTTCCATAGGTAGTGTATCATAGCTGACCCTGTGCTCCAACCCAAACATCCTCAGTCGGGATATGCAGAGAAAAGAATTAAATATGTGCTGTAATGTATATGTAGTGATGTAAGGGCTTCTATTTCCCAATTTTATTCCTACAGGACAAAAAAATTAATTTTTAACCACTAAGTCAAACAATTTCAGAAGGTCTATTCTAAAATTCTTCTAAAGGTTAGGAACTGTCTAAAAATAATCCAGTGTTGTTGATTAACTGGGTCATTGCTGTGTTTTGTCTTATTATATTTTGATCCTAACAGAATCTGGACACTTTCTCAAGCAAACAGTACCTGATACTTCTTTGTCCATAAAAATAGTCAACAGAAACTATTCTTGCTGTCAGCTTATTAATCAAAGCAGGGATCCGTTATAAAACAATACTATAAAAAAAAATATCCGAAACACAAAATTTAGTAATTTTCTGAAGTAATATTTCTACCATCTGGACCAGTGAACTTTACGAAGAGAAATCATTTGTATAAAGCTTTGTGATTGGATAAAACGCATCGGATCTGTCCCAGAAACTGAGCTGGTACATTTTTATAATATTCGACTTGCTGAACGAGGAGTTTATCATCTCTTCTACAGAATTTTCTCAAGAACTTTAAAATACTTTTTCTAAGTCCACATCAGGGCCGCGGTCCACCGGTTAATGACCTCTGACCGCAATCCTCTAGTAGCAATTGGCAGCTTCCAACTGTATATTCTTTACTCTCACAGTTTCACAGTAGTTACTGAATAATTCATCAAAGTTACAGAATAGAATGCATTGCTATGAATAATGGAATTATAACCCAAGAGCTAAAGGTCTGCAAGACAACATAAAATCATAACTGGCCTTCCTGACATTGTTAGCTTGTTAGTATATCTAGTATTTGTTGTAGCATAATTCAACCAAATCTTAGTTTTCAATGAAAAAGCAATATTGTTTGACCACAATGTAAACTAAAGATGCCTGACTATTTGTTTTGTACGGTTGCCTTAATAAAATTTCTACCTGAAGTTGAGAAATACAGATTGGTGGTTATTCAAATAATGACATTGGTATCAACACTATTTAGACACCACATAAGCAACAAGTTTCCGGCTTCTTACTATTTTCCCCAAAGGCCCAAATAATTTTCTTGTGTCCGTGTTCACCATCGAATGTCTTTGTCATGTCTGATGCCACAGTGGTTGTTAATATGATGCTCATTTAAAAGAAGGCAATCAGGGCTTTTGTAAGTGCTTCTGTTTTTTTTTTTTTTTTTTTTTTTTTTGTTAGCCTACTAGGGGCAATATATTTATAGAAAAGGAAAGAAGAAGAAAAAGGCTTTGTTATCTTCAAAGTAAATGGTGACCCATTTCTGCTCCATGAGATGCCCCGAGTGCTTGTTCAAAAGCATCTAAAATGAAGCATGAAGGTATCGTCAACCACTATAATTCTGTTAGCCTAAAAGTTAAAGGTCATCCCTGAAAGGTAAAGGTTATCCCAACATCGGTGAAAACAAACGTCTCGCACTAAAGATGTCCTGAATCGTTTTAAATCGGTGACTTAGGATAAAATAATTTGTTTGTTTTTACTGATTCAAAAAATCCAATGAGTTGATTTCCAATTTGTTGGCAGAATGGAACCACAGTGTACTGGTAAAAAGGGTTAAAAGTTAAAGGAGATCCAACCATCCATCCATTCAACCATCCAACTATCCATCTGTCCATCAAACTATCCAACCATCCATCTATCCATCCATCCAACTATACAACCATCCATCTGTCCATCCAACCATCCATCCGTCCATCCATCCAATTTATGTACCATTATCCTAGACAGGGTCACAGAGAACATGGAGCCTATCCCAAAGGAACTCAGGGCACATAACAGGGGGTAACCTGGACAGGAAGCCAAGCCATCTAAAAAAAAAAAAAAACAATCACACACACACACACACAACAGACAATTTAGAGATGCTAATCTGCCTACAGGACATGTTTTTGGACTGGGGGAAAGAAACAGGAGAACCTAGAGGAAAATCCAGAAGCACAGAAAGCAGAGACAGGAATTGAACCACCAACCCCAGATGTGCAAGGCAATATGCCAGTATACCAATATGCCATAGTGCCTCCTGGCATTCAGAAGTGAAATTAGAAAAATAATCCTATTGCATTTACACGCATGAATTGCAGATATCTCATTTAAGGACTTCAGTGACAGGTCCCAAATTTCTGCCAATATTTACACAAGTGATGCATATCTAGAGTGAGGTTACACACCTGTTTATATAGATTTTGCAGACTCTCCGTTCAGTCTATGCAAATTACCCGAGTGGAGATCACACCTCTGTGAAGGCTGGACTGTTGTCGAATAGCAGTGTTTAGACAACCACCCTTTCAATCTAAGTGCTTCGATTTAAGCACGGAAAATAAATAAATAAATAAATAAATAAATAAATAAATAAAGCAACAACAACAGTGGACTGGACTGAACTGAGGACAAGTTTCTCAAATGTAATATAATGTAGCATAAAATTGCTAGACAATTTAAAAGTAATTTATGAACAAGAAAACAAAAAGCTCTAAAATTCACGTCGTTTAATAAGACCCTAGTGTATTACATTATATATTGCCGCATGAACAGTTCTAGTTGTAATGATCACTGCAATTAATCACTGCATGTGCTGTCAAATCAAATTTGCTGTTTAGGTTGATATTAATATTCACACGAATAAATGCATTGGGTTTAATGCGTTTTATCATTTTAATCGTTTTAATGCACCGACAGTTAACTGCTCATGAGCCGCAAGATACTGAAATTGTTATATGATAACACTTTTAATTTGCTATGAAATTGATTAAATAAGGTCAATAAGATCAATCATGATAAAATGAGGTAATAATTAAAACATTCCCAAAGATATCTGCTATGTTTATTGCTCACTTTTTCCTAGGGATTGTCCAACTCAACCACTGATCCAAAATGTTGCCCAAGTGAGAATTTTACTCCCAATCCCATCAAACTGTCTGATTAGCACTTAGTTACTTCTCAGGTCTGAATACTGATGTGTGCACAGTCAGAGACTCTTGGCATAGTGCATCCATCAGCACAGAGAAAGTGATTTACATATCAACATGATGCCCCATTCCACCCAGTCAATTTCGCAGGGCACACATCCTTCCAGACTTCCTCTCAAAACCCATCTGCTGCTCTTTCAGCTCCGGGAACCGCAATGAAACCAAGAAGGAGAAGGAAAAGAAAGAGAAAAGATGGAAAGCAGGTGAAGAAACGAAGGCGTAGGGTTTGCAGCCGATAAAGCAGGTGAGAGCTAATTAAAGAGAGATTTGTTCTGTGCTGCTAAAGGCCGAGGTTCACAGCTGGTGGTACCCATGACCTGGCGCCCTACATGGGACGTGACCCACCCGTTTCTCCAAGGCAACGTGGTCCATATGTCGGATCTAGGTTGGCGATTATGATGTCCACATGCTCGTGATTCTGATAAGAAGGAGGACTCTTTAATGATCTACGTGTATAGAATAACATTAGCGTATCCGCTCCATTATGGTTAGAGATGTAACAGAATTACTCTGGCAGGTGGTTAAAGGAAAAAAAAAATCACACAGATGTTGGACCATGGCGAAAAAAAAAACATAAAGAGGTGACCTTGATTGCAGCAAGATTGGAGTTTTAATCGTCAAGCTGTCAGATGAACAGAAAAAATGTGCAACGGGGTTACAAATGACTCTGTTATTACGTGGTCGTGCTTTCCATGTCTGATGTGTGAGAGCGAATTAACGCTAACTAATTAACGTCGTCAGGATCCAGTGACACAGATGGAGCGTTTGCACCTTCGGATACATTTCACTCCTGCGGCTTCTGTGAAATGTTTCATTTTTAAGTTCAGCCGTGGCTAAATTTGTAGTGCATTAGACGCAACGATCAACAAGCAGGCATCATCCCTATGATTAATGCTCCGAAGGTGATGTACTGTATGTCTTCTTTTTTTTTTTCTTCATGTTTCACAAGTATTCTCAGTGCACTATTTATCCTTCCACTGTCTATGGATATGATAGATAATTAGTCTTACCATGTCAGATTAGATTCACATTTCCTTTAAAGAAAAACACACATATATTCGAGTATATTCCTCTCGTAGCTTCTCTAAGTTCTAGAGAAGTACAAATTGTAAAAAAAAAAAAAAAAAACTGGGAAATTATTTTCGGTAAGAGGGTAGAAAAGTAAGCACCAGAACACATTAACCTCAATACAGTGAAAAGGAAAGGACATTACTGGCAGAATAAAGTAGTAGTAGAAGCATACTCATAGTACAGTGTACTTTAATGCTGCATGTAGAAGAAGGAAATGGAAAACCGCAAAGTATCAAGCGGCGCAGGAAGAATTAACACTCATGTCTGCCTGTCTGTATCTGATGCTGAGGAGCTAGTTCATGCATTCATGACCTCTAGACTGGACTACTGTAATGCATTACTAAATGGTTGTCCTGCATCTTTAATAAATAGGCTACAGTTAGTCCAATTTTATCATCTCTACACTGGCTACCTGTTAAGTTTAGAATTGATTACAAACTGCTGATACTTACGTACAAGGCTCTTAATGGTTTAGCTCCCATGTATCTAACTAGTCTTCTAACACGTTACAATCCTTCACGCTCTCTGAGATCATAAAACTCAGGACTTCTGGTAGTTCCACGAATATCTAAGTCTACTAAAGGTGGTAGGGCGTTTTCTTATTTAGCTCCCAAACTCTGGAATAGTCTTCCTGATAGTGTTCGGGGCGCAGACACACTTTCCCAGTTTAAATGTAGATTAAAAACTCATCTCTTTAGTCAGGCGTACACATAATACATCCCATAATACTGTGCACTATTGTATCAGACTTGCAAATATTATGGGCAGCAGCTATGTTAATCCCGCTCCACTGCTTCTCTTCTTCTACCCGTCCCGAGGCATCCAGAAATTGTTCCAGCTCCGATCGTCTTCCGTGCGATGAAGATTTTGGACCCCCACTGAGATGAGGCTGACTCGGCGAATCCTGAGGCATCTAGAGATTTACCAGCTACAGTTAGACTCTGCTATACTAAAAAGATGTGAACTCCATGTGATCTTTGGCATCTATACAACATCTGTTTGACTGTATATTTATAATCACACCCTCCAGTGTCACCCAAATGAGGATGAGGTTCCCCTTTGAGTTTGGTTCCTCTCAAGGTTTCTTCCTTTACCATCTAAGGGAGTTTTTCCTCCCCACTGCTGCCTGAGTCACCTCAGACTTGCTAATTGGGGATAAATACATACAGTACACATCGTGAACTAAATCTATCTAATATTAATCTGGAATTTTGTATTCTATTAAACTTTATATTTATATATTTTGTTCTATGTTTATGTTCTGTAAAGCTGCATTGAGACAATGTCAATTGTAAAAAGCGCTATACAAATAAATTTGAATTGAATCATTAATACAGACCAGGCCTGTATTTATAAAGATAGAGATCTTTATTTATAAAGATCTTAGTGCAGAGTTTCTCCTAGCAATGTACTTCTAAGAAAATTCTTAGAAATGTGGTTTTTCCCTTAAAATTAGAGCAGATCCCAGTAAAGTTATTCATAAAGCATCTCAAAATGTCTTAAGAGTAGTGAAGAAGACCTCTATAACATTTCTGCTCTGTGTCGGAGATGTTTACATTTATATTTACATTACATTTATAACATACAGATGTTAGAACATCTGTAATATGATCGGTCGTAATATGAACGTAATCCCTATATGATATAGACTCAAATATCTTAACATAAAGACAACGTGAAGATTTTTAAAAGTGCTCCTATTTTTTATTTATTTATTTATTTATTTATTTTTTAAACGGACAACCAATCACAGTCTTCAAAAGAATGTGTCATACCTAGTAACAGGGTTTAGCCCCGCCTCCTCTCTAAGATAAAAGATGTTGTTTTTTCCTTGTTTAGAGTTGATCTGAGATCCTGAATAACTTTTAAGATAAGATTCCTAGTTAGAAATGTTTAGGTTAAATTAGAAGCTCTTTGAGATCATTCTCACAATCTTTATGAAGTTTTAAGTGATATTTCAGATTTTATTTACATTTTTAAAAAAGAATAAAAAATAAAAAAAAAAAGCAAAGAGAACACAACACCGAAAGAAGTAGAGCCAAACTAAAAAAAAAAAACACAACACCAACCTGGAAACATAACAACATTAGACCTATAAAAACAAATCAGAATTAGACAGAACTACAAAAATCACAACCTGAAATCCAAAACACAGCAGCAAATCTAAAACCGCAACGAAACCAAGAGTACAAAAACAAAACAAACAAAGATAAAACATAAAACACGACAGCATATCAGAAAGTACTGCAAAAATAAATAATTAAAACTAAAAAAAAAAAAACCAAAGGGGAACTAAAAACATCACGGCAAAATCAGGCACACGACGGCAACAACAACAACAACAAACAAACACAACACAACTAAAACCACAACTCTAAATCAGAAACAGAACAGAAAACTACAAACAAAGCCACAAACCCATAAACACCACACTACAACTACACTCATAAGTCCAAATGGCTAAGACTAAAAACACACACACACAAAAATATATAAATATATAAATATATATATATATATATATATATATATATATATATATATATATATATATATATATACAAAACACTAAAACTAAAAACACAACCGGAAACCCAAAAACATAACATCAAAACCAGACACACAAGTCGGAAACACAACAGACAATCTACAAACACAGCAGCAAAATCCTAAACTGAACGGCAACAAAAACCACAGCTCCAAATCTAAAACTCATACCAGCAAAAGATAAACAAAAAAAACAACAACAACAACAACAAAAAAAAACACAACAGCAAATCAGAAACACGGCAGCTTTTAACTGACAGTTAAAAGTGACACACACATTTCTAATTTAACAATTATATATTAAATTATATAATTCCCAACAACAAAGTTTCTTAGTACTTGGCCCCCGTCTCACCTCCCCAACACCACCACCCTTTTTTTTCACGACCCTGTGCCCTCATGCTGGAATGAATTTTGTGCGAAACCTTGTTTTCCATTTTAGATCAAATCCGCGGCAGTGTCGCCTGAACACGTGCTTCAGTAGAAATGGAAAATCGGACCTTTTGTCCAAAGCAGTGAACGTGGTATAAATAGGGACCTAGAAATAATGCCGATTAAATATTGAAGATCATGAGCATTTACTGTTTGTCAGAAATATTTTAGAATTGTCAAACTTTTGGAAAAAAAAGACACCATCCTATTAAGTGTAGTTTACAGAATGTGCATGAATGTGTGTGTGTGTGTGTGTGTGTGTGTGTGTGTGTGTGTGTGTGTGTGTGTGTGTGTGTGTGTGTGTGTGTGTGTGTGTACGTGTGTGAGAGAGAGAGAGATAATATTTAACAATTTTTTTCATCTCAGATGTCTTTTTGCCGTGGATTTTACAGAGTGAAATTTTGTGATTAAAATTGTAATTTTCATAAATAAATAAATAAATAAATAAATAAATAAATAAATAAATAAATAAATAAAGGGAGGCACGGTGGCTTAGAGGTTAGCACGTTTGCCTCACACCTCCAGGGTTGGGGGTTCGATTCCCACCTCCACCTTGTGTGTGTGGAGTTTGCATGTTCTCCCCGTGCCTCGGGGGTTTCCTCCGGGTAACCCGCTGTACGCCTTCGTACAGTAAGTTTTCTCCCCCGGTCCAAAGACATGCATGGTAGGTTGATTGGCATCTCTGGAAAATTGTCCATAGTGTGTGTGTGTGTGTGTGTGTGTGTGTGTGTGTGTGAATGAGTTGTGTGTGTGTGCCCTGCGATGGGTTGGCACTCCGTCCAGGGTGTATCGTGCCTCGATGCCCGATGATGCCTGAGATAGGCACAGGCTCCCCGTGACCCGAGGTAGTTCAGATAAGTGGTAGAAAATGAATGATTGAATGATTGAATGATTGAACGAATGAATGAATGAATTAATGAATAAAAAGTGTAAGAAGTATAAACACAAATTAAATGAAATATTAATTTGATCATTTATTATCCTATTTTATTCTATATTCTTTATATTTTTTAAATATTATTATTTAAGTTATTAATTATACATTTTAGAATTCAATTTCAGAATTATTATTTAAATTTTTTTACATAAAATTTTTCTTTCTTTCTTTCTTTCTTTCTTTCTTTCTTTCTTTCTTTCTTTCTTTCTTTCTTTCTTTCTTTCTTTCTTTCTTTTCAGTTTGAAATGGCACTTCTTTAAATATTTATAATACCGTATAAAACGTCTGATGTCATCCAGCACCAAAGTAATAAGCAGTGACATTAATATCAAATCTCGTAATCCTCTGGAAGTCCAATCCACTGATACGTCGTAAACATGTTATTGAACTGGGACACAACACCATTAACATTTTAGCTCTCGGGAGGTTGGAAACCCCTCACAGTTTGGTTAAACATGATGAGTAACAACAAAACAATTAAAAAAAAGTCACAAGGCTGAAAGCTTCACTGTTAACTTGTATAAACACAAGTGTTCATGAGGGAGAAAAAAACAATCACAGGCATCTGTGAGCTAAAACTGAGCTTTTGTTCTGGTTATTAACTGATAATTAGTTCTGATATCCACTTTCACGCCCAGAGACGTACAAGTCGAAGGAAATGAAGGTAGACAATCAGATTAGGAAATAATAATAAGCATTTTAATAAAGTCATAAACCTAATATGCAAAAGCAAATTGACAAAAGTACAACGTTAAAACTAAAATCACAACAAAACTGAGAGTACAAGAAAAAAAGCAAAACAAAAACACGGTAAAACTCAACAATGGAAAAAGTAATAGGAAAACAAAAAAAACACAACATCCAAAAGATAATAACAAAAACTAAAAAAACACCAGGGCTGTCAAGTGACAGTCACGCATGTCGGTCTTTTCTCACGCTCTCCCGCCGCCACACATCGTATTTCTCACGCAGAAAAAACTTTTTGACTATTTATCATATATTTAATAAGCCGCAGCGCCCAAAATGTATCAGTCCGCATCCCTGTGTCTCTATGGAACCGGGCAGGAATCAAGCGTTCTAGGAATCTCAGTTCTTAGTCGAGCCTGACACTTATCAGCCAATCAAAAAAAAGAGGCCACACAACAGCCAATCAGAAAATATCACGATTAAGATTTAACGCAACAACCAATGAAAAAAAAAACATATTCATTAGAGAGGGTATTTTCGATGGTCGGTTTAAATAAAACCTCAACAAGAAACGGTTTGTGTCTGGATGGGACATTGTCCTCAATCATGTCTCTGGACGGGACATTGTCCTCAATCATGACCCTAAAAATGTCTGGGCTTGAGCCGAACTGTTTTAAATGGCAGCAACATTACAAATGATAAAGGAGTCCAAAAAGGCAACAAACACTTACAATAAACACCAGTCATAATCTCTCTCTCTCCCTCTCTCTCTCTCTCTCGCTCTCTCTCTCTCTCTCCCTCTCTCTCTCTCTCTCGCTCTCTCTCGCTCTCTCTTTCTCTCTCTCTCTCTCTCTCTCTCTCTCTCTCTCTCTCTCTCTCTCTCTCTCTCTCTCTTTCTCTCTCTCTCTCTCACTCACACACACACACACACACACACACACACACACACACACACACACACACACACACACACACAAATGAATAAATGTAAATGAAACAAATTGTTTAATACTAAATTAAATTACACAAATACTTTGTTTGCTTGCCTGTCTTCAAAACTTGAGAGTCCTGAAACACAACAGCAAACCTAAAAACACAGCAACAAACCTCTAAACACAGCAACAAACCAGACACGTAGCAGAGAATAAAAAAAACACACATCAAACCCGGAAAGGCACCAAAATATAAGCCACAACTCGACATCAAACCCTGCAACACAACAAAATTAAAACCACAGCTTAGAACTAAATCGGGTGTAGAAACACTTTTTGTCTTGCACATGGCCAGACTAGAGCTGCTTCATGTGAAAATGTGAAACAAGAGTCGACAGCGAGCAACTTTACATTAAAGCCGCACGTGGGTGTGTTTTAGCATTCTGCTGCATGCACTCTGCGATTAGCGTTCCTCTTCGCTTATAGGAATTCAATACATGGGTGTAGAAGGGAGGAATACCAACTAGCGACAGTGTGTTGGCAGGAAGCATCAGAAACGCTGCGGTTCCACTTCAGCTGAATGAATACAGACAGCCGCAGTTTCTCCTTCATAAACACTGTGCTGGAGTTTAAAAGCTACATGGCAGCCTGGTAAACACAATCCCATGCACCTGCCAGCGATCCGTTGTCATATACTGTACTGTCTTACTTGACTGGACAAGTGGCTCCAGGTTGAAAAATGCAGCTCGTGTTAGCATTACATGGTGATACCAGCGTAATCTGGTGTTAGCTGTTACAGAGTGACATGATTAGGCTTCATAACCTTAACCCTTTATTGAAGTGTTCATTTAATGAAGAATCTAAAGAGCACTGATTTGTATCAGTAACATTCATGAGGACGAAGGGCTTTAAACAAGTCTTAGTTTCATTATTTTTGTAGAAATATGAAATTTTCAATTCAATTTTTTCAATTCAATTTTATTTGTATAGTGTTTTTAACAATAGACATTGTCTTAAAGCAGCTGTGCAGATCATGACCAAGCCTGAGGTGACTGAGGCGAGTCTGGCAAGGAAAAGCTCCCATAGATGGAAGATTAAGAAACCTTGAGAGGAACCAGACTCAAAAGAGAACCTCATCCTCATTTTGGTGACACTAGAGGGTGTGATTATAAACTGTTATAAACACCAGAGTGTGTTATTATGACTAATGTACTTTCTACAGTAAGATACAGTCTGACAATTGTGTATTGATTAGGAGCTTGTTGTCCTCAAAGAACACGCAGAGTCGGTAACATCTCTTTGAATGACCGAAATCTTCATGAAGCAAAAAGCAACTGCTGCAGGTACATCTCTAGATGCCTCGGGATTCTCAGAGGGTCGGCCTTGTCTCAGTGAAGGTCCGAAATCTTCATGACGATGGAAGAAAGCAGTAGCTGAATGCATCAGGATGATTGTGCATTTTTTGGGTATGGTGGCTTTGTGGGCAGCACTTTTGCCTCACGCCCTCAGGGATGGGGTCTGATTCCTATCCTGTGTGTGTTTTGCATTCTTTTGGGGTTTCCTCTGGGTACTCTGGTTTATTCCCCCCAGTCCAAAGACATGCATCGTAGGCTGGTTGGCATCTCTAAATTGCCTGTAGTGTGTAGTGGGGCAGTCATGGCCTAATGGTTAGAGAGTCTGACTTGTAACCCGAAGGTTGTGGGTTCGAGTCTCGGGCCGGCCACGACTGAGGTGCCCTTGAGGAAGGCACCAAATCCCCCAACTGCTTCCTGGGCGCCGCAGCATAATGGCTGCCCACTGCTCCGGGTGTGTGTTCACTTCACTACTACTTCACTAAGTGTGTGTGATTTTGTCATTAGATGGGTTGGCACCCTGTCACAGGTGTCCATCACCTTGTGCCCTGAGTCCCCTGGGATAGACTTAAGGCTTTATTGGACCCCTGAGTAAGATACAGTATGCGGCATGGAAAATGGATGGATGGTTGGATTAAAGAAAAGAAAAACACATTTTTAATTTAAGTGCAAACCAAAAGCAATGACCCACTCTGTCCCCTAACATCTGATGAACACCAACCAAGAGTCTTTAAACACATCAAAAATATTTCAGTCGAGTCATATATATATAATGTGTATAGCAGCAGACATATCCTTTCACATGCCTTGCCTAAAAGCACAGAAAAACAGTGTCCGGTGCTCGACGCAGACATCGTATCGTTCAGCAAGTGCCCAAGCATATTAGTGCTCTGAGCAGCGTCTGACATTCACAGCATATCACAAAGCCGCATTCATATTCATGTGCAGACTGATATTTTTCTCTTCATGTCCTGTTCGGTGCAACTGATTATGATGCGTCCAGTTAATTCAATGAGAGACTCTGCGTGTTTCCTCATCCCTCCTGGCACCAATTTTCTGACACCAGCACAACAGTGCTACTCAGGAGTTCCATATAAGGAGGATAAAGAGATGACTGAGAGCCAGGAGTCTCTCTGTTTCACATTATTCTTTCATTTTATAAAAAGGATGAAAACAGGAAATGTTAAAGTGCAAGAATGTCTGTTAGCCCCCAGAACCTGATTGGGCGATGGCACGCTGGCAGTCGGATTTGGCAGAAAACAACAGATGTGAAGGCTATGAGAACGGCGTGCGGTAAATCTTCTTGATCCGACGACTGAGAGAAAAGAATAAAAGGTCCTCAAGGCCCCTGCGGTGAAGCAGGAAGTGTCTCCGAGCAGCCGACCCAAATCAACGATGCCCGCCCTTCCTAGCCGTGCCCAAAGAGAAGCGGTTTAATATTCAGCTCACAGTAATCTCAATTACAAAGCACCACTACTAATCAAGCACTGATAAGGAATGGAATGAGGCTTATATCACCTAATCCTCCGCTGTTTTGTTCCATCTACCTTATCAGCCTTGGGTGATGGTGAAACACAAACGAAACGCATCTCAGAGGAAGATGGGACACATCAAGCTGTTGCGGATTTTGTCATAGGACGCATTTACCTCGCCCGGTCGCAAACTGAGTGCCCTACTCCACGAGACAATTGATTTTCACTGAGCCGTTTAATTTTTTGACATTATCCAGTGGTCCATGTGGTGTAATCAGGTGGAGAGGACTGACAGTGTAATTAGCATCGAAGGAGCAAGAAGAGGGGATGAAGCGAGACAATTCGCAGGAGTGTGGTAAACAAAAGACGAGACGTTAGCAGGGTGCGGCGAAGCACTGTTTCTCATAAAGTACCCCCACGCTGTTAAGGGTAAGTCAAACGGAGTGCTGACGTTTAAATTAGCACATTTCGCTTTGCACTCTGCCATTCTCGTCAAGGTTATATTAGGGGATGCTTGCTCTCTCAATAAGAACGATGCGATAGTGAGTGGGGGGAGGGGGGATAGAGGGCAAGACACTTTATGCCATGCTCAAAGCACTGTTGGAGCAGGGATGAGGTCCAGTAATTAGCACGTAACTGTCAAAGCAACAGATCAGCCCCTATGCAGATGACCTCGTACTTCGGCAGTGGTGCGGCACTATCTCTTTTACCTACACACCAGAGTCACACTGCCCTCTACTGGTTAAAAGTGTGTGAAGAGATGGATGTGCCCGTGCCTCAAGCCCAGGGAAAAAAAAAAGGAAAGTATTTAGCTAATCAGATACCTAAAAAAAATCCAACGTTACATCATTGCACATAATGCAAGTCATGATCAGCATGCCTTTTCCTATGTAGCACATCCTTTCTTTCAAAATAAAAAAGAAGAAAAAAAACAACAACAACAGTTGTCCTTCTGCTCTATCCAATGTCCCCATCAGCCTTTTTCCCCCACTTGTGACAGACGTTTAATAGCTTGGTAGGAATAAAGTTCACCTGAGAGATCATTACATGTTTGTCTAGCTCTGATGACTGCAGGCGAGTACTCAAAAAAAAAAAAAAAAAAAAAAAAGGATCCTAGAATCATTAGCGAGGCTTTTTTTTATTTATTTATTTTTATTTTATTTTACCAAGAACACACTCATGCGTCAAGAGTGTTAGCTGCTGCTGGCTATGCACGCAGATTAATGTCACAAATCCTGGTTGCAATCCTCAAGCGAGAATCCTAATAAAAAAAAAATAATAATAAAATAAAAAAAAAGAGCTGCATTGTGGAGAAAAGTCAGCTGTTGTTCCATGATTTTGAGGTTTCGTTGAATGTTATTTCGATGCTTGGAGTATATATGTTCGGATGATTACGCTTATGAACCTGAGATCTTGCAGATTTTCAAGATTAGATGAAACTAACTGATTTGTTTTTTTTGTTTTTTTTTAAAATTGCAGATTAAGAAAAGCAAGTCGTCTTTTTTACACGAGAGATTCTATACTTATTATTTTACGGCGCACTCGAGAGATATTTTTTACGAGGTTTCTTTACTGCTGCTCTTTACACATTTGCTCTTTAACGAGTAACAGTGTTGAGTTTTAGCATAAAAGAAGAACATGTTTGATCAACATCAACCTGAATTTGGGACACCAGCACAAATCGATTCTAAAACTGGCCTGAACCTCCTGAAGTGTGTCCAAGGTATTGGCTGTTTAATGCAAAAGTGGCTAAAATGTCATAGAAGCATTGAGTACTTTTTTCCCCCCAGGCTGTGATGAGATCCTGGAGAGTTTTTGCTGACCGCAGTGATTTCGTCGGTCTGAGCCGTGACATTCCAGACGACGGGCCTGCTGTGATCTAACAGTGAAGAACACAATCAGATTGACACTTATTTCCATCTCTGACGTAGTGTGCATGCCGAGGGCGAGCGTCTTTGGCCTATAGTGATCCTGGCGACACGGCGGAAAATCGGTCCGACTCAGACCCGACGATCTGTGACAACAGCGCGGTGTGAATAAACAACTGGCAGATTAGGAGGTGGTAATGTGGAAGGAGTCTTCTTCGGAAAACAAAGGCGGAAAAAAAAAATCGATGGTCTTCATCATCAATTACACAAATCCATAACAAAGCAGGGAGGAGAAGCAGGTGGGAGGCTGTGGCATCAGTAATTAATAACCCAAAGCCCCCTGATAAAGGCATGCGGATATATGACTGCAGGTCTTGTTGATGCGTCTTAAACATGTGCATGTTTGTGTTTGCCAAAGGGATATAAGTGCTGCAAAAGAACAGAGACAGAGTCACAAAACAAGAGTAGAGACAGGTAGAGAAAGAGTTTTTTTTTTTTTTTTTAATCCATTCTGCGGCATCTGCTCGTCACAGAGCTGAGAAGACAACTAAATCGAGAGTTAAAAGAAAGGAAGCAAGGAGTAATCTCTACGTGCTCTGAATGGAAGGAAGGTTTCATCACTCAAAAAAAAAAAAAAAACAGCCAAAAAACAAAAAAAAAAAGCCTAAATCAATAGAGGGCTGGCTAGAAATGAGAAGGGCACCTTTTTCTGAGACGTTGTTTGATCTGTATTTCATGTCAGGTCATACTGTGCATCAGACCAAGATGTGTGGGTTTCTTCCCTCCAGCAGTCATCAGCCTCGTATATCAGACCCTCTCCAACTGGCATTATAAATAGACTCGGGCCGCATGTTCGCTATCGCTTGAGGTGTCACGCGACTATCTCATCTGCAGTCGGCAGTCAGTCAAGGAGTTCGGGGGTGTTGGTGGAGGCATGGTACAAGCCACTCAGAACATCAGCAGGAGTGATGGGACAAATGGAGCACCAGAGGGCCACGGTCAAAGAACTCAATCACAAAGCTAGACAACTTACACAGGAGTGATCAACAGAGCCCAAAAAGAGTTCACACCCTCGAGTAATCCAGGCTACAACAATATGATCCCATGACTCTGCAAAGCAATCACATGTCACATGCAGATGCTGATAAGCCAGGTTCATCAGAAATCAACTGAGCTTCTTTAACAGTGGGGTCGTCGTTGTTTGAGAAATGCTTCAGAAAACTGCGTTGGGCCACCAAAAAAAACAAAAACAAAACAAGCGTGTAGCCAATGAGCAGAAAGGGGCGTGTCTTGTAAATATGGGCGGAGAGAGTGTTCAGTGCGCATGTGTGACATTAGCAGAAAGCGGTTTTAACATCGACATGGAGGATAAAAATAAAGAAAGAAAGTGAAGAAAGGCTTATGATAAGGCAAGAAGTAGGACGTGTTAATATAGGATCAGCTTTCCAGCGCTGGAGAGAACTGAAGGAGCAGGAAGTTGGCCACATATTCACAGGTTGGAGTTTCCCGAGTCAATAACTCCTGAGCTAAACGCTGTTACTACACAAATAACACCTCTTTTCTATCGTAGTAATGTAGAGAGGCAGCTACAACCGCGTTTTGTGTAGTAACAGCGTTTAGCTCAGGAGTTATTGACTCGGGAATCTCCAATCTGTGAACATGTGGCCGACTTTACTTAAGACGCCGAGGCGCTTTTTTCCTTCTCGATAGGTGAGTAACGTTGGTTTTGCTTTGTTACACAGAACTAATATATGCCTTTGTCCTTTACATGATTATGCTTGTGTGACATTTTTGCTTGTTTGTTTATCTGCAATCGTATTGTTCTTCCCTTCAGCTATGATAAAGACACATTTCTTTCCATTAGTTTTCGGGGTTACGCATGTATGAATGTGTGGGCGGAGCTATCGATACAGGGGTGGGACCAATTTGGGTTAGGGGTGTGTTTGTTTTGGTGATTTGAAATTTCAACATTGGCTTTCAAACAACGGAGACCCCACCTTTAAGTCACTGGAACTGCTTCAGTGCAGCTTGACCTTGACCTTACACGTCACTGGAACGGTACTTAAGCCATATACGATGTCCTTTTCTCTGTTGGAGTTTTGATTAGTGTCTTGAGAGGAAACATGGTGGCAAAACAGCACTGGGTTTTCAAGCTTTGCTTTAATTTGTTACACCTCTAAAGTTATATTATATCAGAGTTTTGAGTTAAACCTAACTGGATAGTCTCAAAGTTTGCTACTTCAAAGTCAACATTTCTCCACATGAGACCTCCACTAAAAAAAAAAGATGCCTGATTTTTCCAAAATCCCCTTTTTTTCATGTCATCATTCACTTCAAAGCAACCATGATGAAATCCCTCAGGTATCAAAGTACACTCAAATAAGAGCTAAACAGAATAAAGAAGCTTTTTTCATAGTTCTCTGAGGCACCCAATATGTTGCTGAAGTAAATACTGGTAAAGTGTTTTCTCAGAAGTTAAGGCACAAGCTTGAAGTTTGTCTAAAATGCAGTACAGAAAGATAAAATTTTAATGATCGTGTTTTCGATGTCAAGATGCAGAATGGAAAAGATGAGTTCCG
Source organism: Tachysurus fulvidraco (assembly GCF_022655615.1). Classification (NCBI taxonomy): domain Eukaryota; kingdom Metazoa; phylum Chordata; class Actinopteri; order Siluriformes; family Bagridae; genus Tachysurus; species Tachysurus fulvidraco. Next base: position 4,335,022 of record NC_062519.1, on the reverse strand, counting down.
GGTTAACATGGAATAAAACATCAAGTGAAATATATGAGAATTCTCGACATTAACGACCTCTACATTCGGCTTCAATGGCGTACCACATAACCATTAGAAATTCTTCAGTTGAAAGGTATTGAAATTGAAATCTTTACTTGTGGACCACAAGAGTTTGGCATGAAGAAGTCCCTGAAAATGTTATATATTGTGTCTACAGCTGTTATGGGTTGTATTCATCTTCCTCAAATGACCCCAAGATAATATTCAAGCTACGATCACATTATAAACTGTAAAAGCCCTGATCCCCTCTGGCCACATTTGTTTTAATCTTGGTTGTTAACATCCGCCATCTCCACGACGCAGATGTTTCCCTTCCTTGAACTAATGAACACTTTGCCAAGTCAGACAGCTGCCAAGATCGAAGAAAGATGTTTGGAGGCTTGGCATGAAATAATTCGAGCCACTAGCAGGGTGAGTTTGGAGACGATGAAATAAAGAAGCTGAAGGAAATCGTGTAAAGGTGCATCTGACTAAGCCTTTCCCTTTAGTCACATGCACAATTATTTCAATAATTCATCCTAAACCCCCCTTCTGTCCTGGAGAAAAATAGTCTCTCCCGGCAGTCTGGCTCGTATTAATCCACATTTACCCTTAATATTCCATCTAAGCAAAGCCACAAATACCAACCAACGATCTGACAGTTGAGACGTCGCCATCTGCCCTTGACTAGAGTGGATTTCAGTGGCAAATTGGTGGTGGCTCAGCCTATCCTTTTCTCAATAAACAGTGGATATTATTTTCCCGCCATCATGGTTCAGTTTTAAAGCCTCAATCGACCGAATACGGAGTGTTCTAATGGTGCTGTTGCTGTTGGTTTCACAGATCACGGAATTAAATTAACCACAGGACAAAGAATATCAAACATGGCCGAGGGACATATACATATAGGGCTGAAAACACCATCACAAGAGTTTGGAGTGCTTATAATAATCCAAAACCTATACTGTACCTATACAATATATACTGTAGTGTAGGTCCACTTGGGACACCAAAACAGCTCTGACCACTAGACCCCAACATCCTCTAGACCCCAAAAGGTGTGATGTTGTTTCTGGAAGAGGAACTTTAAGTCCTGTAGGTTGTGAGGTAGAGCCTCCTTGAATCAGACTGGTTTGTCAAGCACAATCCACACATGTATGATCTGACTGAGAGCTTGGGAACATGAGGCCAAGACAACTCTTAAATAAACTTTTTCCTCAAACCATTCCTGAATAATTTCTGCAGTGTGGCAGAGAGCATTATCCTGTTGAATGTGGCAACCACCATTAGGGAATATTGTTGCCATGAACTTGTTCTACAGCAATGTTTAGGCAGGTGGTACAGTACACGTCAAAGCTTAGGATTTTTAAGCAGATCATCACACTGTGTTCACCGGCTTGCTTTCTTCCCATAGCGACTCCTTGTGCAAACTCTTCTTCACGCACCTGACATATATGATCTGATACCCATGGCCATCTTCTTCCATTGGTCCATGGTGCATAGTATTAATTTCACCTGTCACTGGTTTTAATGATATGGCTAATTGGTGTAAATAACTACTAAAAAAAATTAATACCATTAAACTTTCTTTCCAACTTTTAGTGACTCTGTAAATAATTATATCTCACAGAATACTTCAGGGGGGCACGGTGGCTTAGTGGTTAGCACATTTGGCTCACACCTCCAGGTTCGGGGTTCAATTCCCGCCTCCGCCTTGTGTGTGCGGAGTTTGCATGTTCTCCCCGTGCCTCGGGGGTTTCCTCCGGGTACTCAGGTTTCCTCCCCCGGTCCAAAAACATGCATGGTAGGTTAATTGGCATCTCTGGAAAATTGTCCGTAGTGTGTGAGTGAATGAGAGTGTGTGTGTGCCCTGCGATGGGTTGGCACTCCGTCCAAGGTGTATACTGCCTCGATGCCCGATGACGCCTGAGATAGGCACAGGCTCCCCGTGACCCGAGGTAGTTCGGATAAGCGGTAGAAAATGAATGAGTGAGTGAGAGAATACTTCAGCAAATCAATGTTACACACATGATTATATCCATTAACATTTTTGACTTCATTTAAAATATCTTGCTACTAATAAATAAACAGTACTTTGGAGTTTACAACCTGCTACTTAGTTCTTATCTATACTCAAGAAGTGTAAAAAACAAAAACAAACAAAAAAAGAAAGAAAGGTTTTTTTTCTGCACAAACATGGAACAGAACCAGATCGAGAACTTCGACGATGGCATAAAATAATGATTTCTTGGACAGAATAGCCCTCAACTTCCTGGCTATTGGGATGAAGCCCCGAAACTTAATTTAATGTAGGCATATTGATTTATGCTCAGGTGTCCCACAGTCATTAAAGTAATTGCATGATCACTTTATAACATCCTCCCATGGAGGCAGCTGTAATTTGGCGCCTCACCCTGCAATGCAGAAGCAAGTCCCGTAACAATGTTAGGGCTGAAAATGTAGTCCGAGCTATCATCTAACAGACAGTACAAATTGATTTTATACCTTTCTCACTGACCACGAAAACCCTTTTAATGTGTCTCTCACTCAAGTCCTGGCTTTGATCTATGAAAGGCTCACCAGGCTTAACAGCCATTATCGATTGGCACTTTCTCTCCAGCAAGTTTTGCTGGCAAGGTTTCGGTGTCAACTTATCGTTTCGCAAGTCTGCCATGTTCTTGTGAGACATTCCTACAGACCGACTGCACCTTTAAAGGTGGTGCTGGTTCACAGTTTCAATTTCCTCCGGCTAGAAATGGCAGAATTCACAGAGGAATGACTGGGGACATTTGTCTTCAAAACAAAAACACAACTTTCTGCTAATCCATTAAAAAAAAAGTTTGAACCCAAGTTTTGTTTACAATAGACCCTGGTTTCTAATCTTGCAGTGTAACCAGGTATGAACACAAACACACACACACACACACACACACACACACACACACACACACACACACACACACACACACACACATACACACACAAGGCTATTGAAGATATCGCCAGCTGCTAACCTTACAGTCCTGGGCTTTTGAGGTGAAGACAGGCATACGACAGGCGAGCAGTGGACACCAGAGTGGAGCCTTTGTCCTCCTGTCATCTTCTGCACAGATCCAGCCGGGTGTGTTCTCTTCCCCTGAATGTAAAAGATGATATGAATCATTTTCTTCATACAATTCGGCAGATCATTTTTTTGAAATCAAGAACAAAACGCAAAGGACCGGGTGTGTGAGCAGCGCTGACTTTGAAATGAAGCTCTAGAGCTGAAAACTTTCACCATTTGAAACTTCTTAGTCTCCCCCGAGCCATTTGATATCATTTAAAATAAAAAGAAAAGATTTGTTTGGATTAATTCACTTATCGTTTTGCTCGGATTCGAACATCTCGTTAATTCTTTACATCAATACTTTAGTTTAGAAAGTAAGAGTTCTTCAAAAGTTTTCATTGTTTTTGCACAAAAAGATTTAATGAATCGAATGAAATTATGACTCAGTCATTAGTTACAAGGAGGCAACGGGCACCATGAAAGGTAGGTTTTGTGCAAATATAATGGAAACTATGACATGTACAATCCACAGACCTTATAAAAAAACACAAACAGACTAAAACTATTCCAGAAGAAAAAGCCTCACAACATTCAGAGTCATTTGTATGACCTTGTAGAAGAAAAAGTCATTTTCTCTGTTCAGTTCACCAAATCTGACAGAATTCAGAGTAAATTATGAAGAACTGTGTAGTAGACATGGAATTTCGGAGAAATTTGACTGACCCTAAGTGACTGATTTTCATTCAGTTCAGACAGAATTTGTAGAGATTAGTTCACTGATGCCCCTTTTCCATCAAGGCAGTTTGAGTGCCGGTTCAGAGCCTAATTTAGACCCAGTTCTTTCTTTTACGACACCCAAAGCACCGGCTCTGAACCAGGAAGAGTGGTTCTTAAGTAGCACCAAACATTGCTGATCTAGACTTAATAACCGCTTGCGTCAGGGGCTGGGGGGTGGGGTTACTGTGACCGACAGGACAAAGAGAACAACATTAGCACCATTATTAAATCATATTAAATCAGGATTCGCTTTGTTTGTATGCCAGTGTAGGTTTGCAAAGCCATGAGCGTTAACAGCTTGATCTATAAAAAATATTTATGCTATTGTGTGTATGTGTGTGTGTGTGTGTGTGTGTGTGTGTGTGTGTGTGTGTGTGTGTGTGTGTGTGTGTGTGTGTGTGTGTGTGTGTGTGTTTTGTATAATTAACTTCAAAACAAAGTGTGTATTGCATCAACCCACACCACACCACACCACTGATATTTTAATATTATAATTACAGTTTCTAATTTAAGAAAATAACAATATATAATTTATAATCGCTAGTCTTCTAGTGTTTTATTCCATACTTAACAATCTACATAGCTTTTTATAAAATAAATATAATTTTATCTAGTAAAACTAATAAGCTATATATAACAACCAGTACAATAACTTTTAAGAATAGATTATAATATATATATATATATATATAGCTCCAATAGTATATAATATACAGTATATTTTAGGATAACAATACAGGTTTATGATCTTCTTGTAGTGATAAAGTAATATAATTTAATATAATTTGTAATCATGTTAATCATGCATCCATACAGCCATTTTTAGGTTAAATAAGACGATGTAAATAAAGAAATCATGTTCATGAACAAAAGCTCCAAGGACCAGAACACTCATTGATGTACTGCAGACAGGAGTAGTTATGAAAGCAAATTCTGACAGGTGAACTTTCCGGGAAAAAGGTTTTAAGCAACACCCGAATGAAAGGAATGACTCAGTGACTAATATTATCTTATTCACCTAAGTGATTCTTTCTGAAGGACAGAAAATTGTACATACGGTACAAAACGGCTCATTGGAAGACCATTACTTCTAAACAGTCTAGGCCTTATTGTGCAGCGTATCACACCGTCCACACTCCCATGAATATCCGAACATAAAGAAACTCAAGAAATAACACATATTTCTGTCTTATCATGTAAAGTTGGACGTTTATAGATGTTAATTATCGAAGCCTGGATTCAGATGCTAGGAGCTACCAAAGCTCTGAAACACAACACAGCAGAAAAAAAATGCAAAGAAAAATCACATTTAAAATGGTATATTATATAGAATAGGACACAGAACACATCGATATAAAATATTCACACATCAGGAATTGGCATAATTTGCACAGAACAATTCTTTAAATACATAGTCATCCTCAGGTGAAGTCAGGAACTTGAATGGTTTTTTTCTCATGTCTTGTCCTGTTTTTTTTTCCTGCCATCACACTTGTTCCTAGTTAAACTTAATTAGATGTCCTATATATACCCGTTCTGTTGAATTTTGTGAGTCATTGTTGCATGTTCATGCAGCACTGTTGGATGTATTTCCATGTTTCTATAGCACTATTCGGACGGGATTAGTTTTACGTGGGGACGTGGAGTAATGCAATTTTACCTCAGGACGTCTGTAATATTAATTGGCCAATTCGCACAGGACAAGACATCTCAGTAAATCTAGCAGGATTAGTATTACCTGAGGTAATTTTTCCAGACCTTTTTACAGAAGGTAAAAGTTGCCATAATCTTTACTGACATTAGCACTATTCGGACGGGATTAGTTTTACGTGGGGACGTGGAGTAATGCAATTTTACCTCAGGACGTCTGTAATATTAATTGACAAGACATCTCAGTAAAACTAGCAGAAGTGGGAGGGGTAACTCACTTTACGCACCACAGTAACCTCCTTGTCGTCATGTGCGTATGGCGTTGCTTCCTGTTTCAAGCGCCTCTATGCTTGCAAAACACGCCAAAACTTTTAATCAGGAAATGACAGAATTTTACCGTACATATTTACAGCGGGTCTATTCGGACGGGATTATTATTACCTGAGGTAATTCTTCCGGACCTTTTTACGGAAGGTAAAAGTCGCCGTAATCTTTACTGACATTGTCCGTAATGATTACCGAGATGGCGCATTCGGACGGGACTAAAATCACAGAGAAGCTCTGGTAATAATTACTTTACCCCCACGTCCCAACGTACAACTAATCCCGTCCCCGAATAGGGCTTATGTCATGTAATGCCATGTTATGTCAGGTGAACCTGCGTCTCGTGTATTATCGTATTCACTGATGCTATGTTTCTCATATAGATTCCTGCATTTGGGTCTAATTGTTATAGTGGATGTGCCGGAATGTTACAGGTGACCATTAGCTAAATTGTTGACATGATTGTTGAGTACATAGTGGGACAGGAAAAAACTGCAAAAAAGGCTTTCAAGAGTTATGAAAAATGTTCTAGAGCACTACGGAGCACCAAACTACTTCCAGCTGCTTGACAAAATGCTTCAAGCCTACATAGCCATAGGGTTCATCTCGATACGAAGGACCCGATTTTGGCTTTAGGCTTCTTCACTGCAATTAATTGTTAAAGGCTTCACCAAGCTGCTGTGACGATGAAAAAACTGGAATCAGTGACGTTCCAAATCGTGATTGGACACTGAGTAGAATAAAAAAATCGAGAATTAAACAAGTCGAACTAAGCTAGTGCTAAGATGTGATTAAACACAAAGCCATTCGTCCATCCACCTATCCAGGCTGTGTTGAGATTTAATAGTATGTTTTTAGGATTGAAAAGTATATTTAATCCAATAATTGAATTAATTTATTTAATAATAAATAACAGTATATCCCATGACGAGCAAGTAAAAATGTATTTCCTTGCTTTGACTTCATCTTTGTGACTTGTTTTTTTCATCAATATTCAATCAGCGTTCGACGTAACAGCAAAAGAGCTCGAAAACAATACTGTAGGATTTTAAATGAATTGTTTCTTTAAATGTTCCAGCCCGATTGCCTGCGCCGATGACAGGAGACTGCTGGGTCATTGCTCTGCAGTCAGAGACGGAGACATGCGAGACAACTTAAGGGCCAATTAGTTTGAATCTCACCATCTCAGGTTGTGTGGATTTCATTTAAAAGGATGCAAACATAGCTTAATGGCCTGTACAACTTTAGGAAGAGTTAGCTATTTCATTTGGTATCTCTTTACCTCTGCATCCTTTAGAAGCAAAGTTAACTCTAAAATCAATACCGTGAATATATCATCCAGAGAAAATATTTGCCCCTTGCTTTCAGCAGGGCACTTGGAATGTTATTTATTTATTTATTTATTTATTTATTTATTTATTCATTCATTCATTCACTCATTCATTCATTCATTCATTCAATTTTAAAAGAACTTAGGTGCTGTAGCACAAATGTTAGAGCTTTAGTTTTACAGACTGATTCACTTAACTCTCTCAAAACCCTCTCTTTCAATCCTTTGCTCCTAGTAATGAGTCCTTTAATCTAAAAGCTTTGATACAAAGGTGACAGGATTGTTGAAGGACACATTCAATTAGTAACTTTAAAAAGAGTCAAATGAGTCTCAGAGAGATAGAGAGAGAGGAGAGAGAGAGGGGGGGGACAGAGAGAGAGGGAGAGAGAGGGACAGAGTGAGAGAGAGAGAGGGGGGGGGGAGAGGGACAGAGTGAGAGAGAGATAGAGAGAGAGAGAGAGAGAGAGAGAGAGAGAGAGAGAGAGAGAGAGAGAGAGAGAGAGAGAGAGAGATAGAGAGAGAGATAGATAGAGAGATAGAGAGATAGATATAGAGAGAGAGAGAGAGAGAGATATAGATAGAGAGAGAGAGAGAGAGAGAGAGAGAGAGAGAGAACTCTTGGTCCTGCTTCTCAAACATCAAATATCATTTAAATGATAGCGTGAGTCAGACCAAACGTTTCCACTTCAAAGCAAAGATAATATCCGGCGCTTCAAAATGACTTCCTAATGAATATCTTTATTTAAGAATTCCATGAGGTCAGGGATTCTGACCTTGCGTAGTCCCATTTGCTTCAAAATTTCACTTTTAATTGCTGGGTAAAACAACTACCTTTGCGATTGTGAAATTGAATAGTGTCAACAGCACAGTGTGGATGACGTCGCATAATTAATGCGCTATTTTAAGATAAAATGTCAGGATGTTATTCCTTATTAAGTGTGACATCGTACGCAGACAAAGTGAACATGAACACTAGCCGATTAATCTGAATGTTATGTCAGTATTTAATGGGGGACAGAAAATGCAGAATAAAGAGGAAAATAGCTCTTTTTTCTCTCCTTGCTGTCAAACATAATGTGATGTAACATTAGAGCAAGACACAATTTATAAATAGGAGTCTGGATTATTGCTGCATTTATAGTTCTAGCTATAATGATCACATTCATCACTGCAGCTTTGGTTTATTTTAACAATGTGTCTGCCACTATCATTATTTGCCCAACTGGACCTTATTATTATTATTATTATTATTATTATTATTATTATTATTATTATTATTATTATTATTATTATTATTATTATATCACAAAGAAAACATGACTACAATCTTAATTCTAAGCTAACCAATCATTTATCTGCTATAAATATTGTACCTTGTTATTCAAAAATGAAGAAGGAGAATGTATTACTATTAAATGAGTATTCATTTACTTTTAATTAAATATTGTACATTTTTTATACATAAAAAAGCCATCTAGTTAATTTTACAAATTAAAAGACTATATAAAAATATAAGATTATTATTATTATTATTATTATTATTATTATTATTATTATTATTATTATTAAGATACAAATCAAGATATATAAATAAAACACACACAATAACACATAGTGAAATAATAATTCTAATAATATTATTAAAATATTTACTAATAATAATAATAAGAAGAAGAAGAAGAAGAATGTATTACTATTAATTGAGTATACATTTTAATACATTAATCGATTTATCAATTGATTAACAGAAACCGAATTATTTACTTATCTAATGTATGCCAGAAGATTAAATTCTGAGACCAACAGTGAGAAAAATTCTGTATTTAATTTTGGCATCACACTGCATTTAATTGTTTGTCTTTTCTTGGCATTTTTCCAAAAGAAAAAAAAATTACTTAGACTTGAAGAGTCCAACATGTACAACATCAGCTGTGTGGATGTGCAATTGATCCAGCATGTCCTTCTGAGCCAACGCTCCCACTACTGTAGCTTATTAGTTGTGAAGAGAAAAAAGGAAAATTAAGACGAAGACGAACACTGCACACGATGGGGTCTAAACTGCTGACCAAGGATACCATAAAACAAGGATAGAATTTTATTTGTTTGTTTGTTTATTTGTTTGATTGCTTGTTTGTTTTTTAACGAGTAAAAAAAGAACATTGCGTCTCTACAGTATATTGTTTTGGCTTGGCTATTGTGTGTGAAAGAAAACCCGCAGCATGTCGTCCTGTTTGCTCTCAAGCGAAAAAATGTTTTTAGCAAACTCCCACATGTCTATTAAAACCTACACTCAGGTACACTCCATCTCAGAGCTCTGTTTCTTAGAATAAAGAAATTACATCTATTACAGTGGAATTATGTGCTTTAGATCATTTGCTACTGTAACACTACTCAGGCCGGTGTTCATAGAGCTACATAACACCTACCGAAGCCCTTCTTGACAAGGCATATAATACTATATAACAGCCTAGCATAACTAATGGGCCTTAATTTGTGCTCCTTGTCAATTTTAGGCTCATGGAAAGCTCTGAGTTCTTGGAGAGTGGTTAAAATCTTCCAGGATCGTGCCAATCTTCAAAACTCTGAGACTTTACAGGCTTTAAAATGAATAAGCTTTAAAGAAAGAAACTGCATTTATATATCTGACGTACGTGAGGGTGAAGTGACACACGGGATTACAGACACTGACGTTAATGCGTCATAACCTTGTTGTAGTCTAGACGTAGCTCTTGTCATGACCTTATGGACAAAGGTATTACTGTATGTTTTCATAAAATTAAAAAATATATATATATATATATATATATATATATATATATATATATATATATATATATATATATATATATATATATATAACCTTTCATGTAAAGAGACAGACAAACACATACATGACACTATCATGAGTTTGTCATAACCTTGTTAAGTGACACATGGCTATATAAGAGCTTATATATATATATATAGGGCTACATAACACCTACTGTACATGGAGAGTGTTATGTAGCCCTATATATAAGAGCTTATACTGTATATAGGGCTACATAACACCTACTGTACATGGAGAGTGTTATGTAGCCCTATATATAAGAGCTTATACTGTATATAGGGCTGCATAACACCTACATGAGCCATTTTTGACAACACACATAATCTTATATAAAAGCCTAATTCCACTAACCATCAGATGACTTTACACACACTATACAGACAAAAGTTTGTGCATCCCTGATGACCATAACACCCATATAATCAGGATTTAGTCCCTCTTTGCAGTCCGGTCTACTGGAAAGGCTTTCCGCTAGATTTTGGAGCATGGTTGTGTTGTTATGTTCACGAGAACATTAATAAGATCAGACACTGATGTTGGGATGTTGAGGACGTCTGTGGTAGAGTCGGTGTTACAGATAATCCCAAACAAGTCTATGCTGAAACGACGAAGGGAAATTAATCAAATACAAGCAAACTAGACAATTCTGTCCTTCCATCTTTTACGGCAAGAGTTCGAACAAGAATTGCATATGGATGTGAGGAACTGGGGGTGCGCATACTTTTGAGCATATCCTTGAAACGCTCAAGCGCTATCTTTCTAATTGATTCTAATTTAATACAATGTGCATACGACTCTTTTTATGCTGTCTTTATGCTGTCATAAAAGTCTTAAAAGTAGTTAAATGAAGCTCACTTTTCTCAAGAGTTAGAGATAATTAACAGTACCTGACAGTACCGGTACCGGTTTAATTAGGTTGCCATGGTGATGTATCAAACCCACGTGAGCATTTATAAACGTTTAGTCCGACAGGAGATTCGATTAAAAAAAAAAAAGAAAAGAAAAGAAAAGATAAACCATCATTTTTATATCGTACAGGAAATTCTTTGATTGATGAATATTTTAGAAATTTATTTACAACAGTATTGTGTAAGGGATGTGGTAGCTCAGTGGTTAAGGTGTTGGGCTACTGATCGGAAGGTCATGGGTTCGAACCCCAGGTCCACCAAGCTGCCACCCCAAGCTGGGCCCCTGAGCAAGGCCCTTAACCCTCATTTAGGTGTCTGCTAAATGCCATAAAAGTAAATGAATAAAACCTTCACACCCGGTGAGTAGTATCGTGACGTGACCTGATTTCTTCTCCTAGATGTCAAATATTTGAATGCTTATAATCCTGGATGTTAATATAGATCTGTGATTTGAACTGCAGCTGGAATTTGCTATCGGTTCTGCTGCTGTAGAAAACAGCTCAATGAAAACCAATGACAATTCAACAGTGTTTTATTACAACCAGATCTGAGAACAAGGCAAGGCCGGCGATGTTAACATGTGAGTGGATGAGAGGAAAAATATCGATGCTTGAGCTCATCACAGTTTAGCCAGACAACACTGTGGATCGATTTGATCCAGAGATTCTCCTGCTGCTAATCTGCATCAATAATTTACTGCTATACCTACAGATCATAGGGAGAAATTCCAAAAGCGCTAAATTCTCTTATGTGTATTATTAATGGTCCGATTCTGGATTAATAATGCACGTGAACTATACATAGCATAATTTATTCATGCCATTTTTTTTTTATCTTCAAATGGCTTCTTTCTAATCAATTTCAGCGACACAAGAGAGGGTTTATTTCTGTAGCACAGGAAAGACAGCGCGTGCAACAATTGCGAAATGCGGAACGGTTCGGGGCGAGCCGACTCCTTTTCACCATCGCGGCTTTCAGGCAATTTTGTGCCATTAAAATCTGGCCTTCAAAACTCAAACAGATGTAACAGCTGTAATAAAGGTATCTGTGTGTATTCTGGATGTCATTAGCACACCCGCACACACAGAGCTTTGCTGCTGAGTTTCTTTCCTCGGTGGTGTCACTAATGCGACCGCAGCACAGGGGAAAAGAAAAAAAAAAAAAGAAAAAAAAAAGCAGACTGAATGTATTTTCCTGACCTACTGAAGCAGTTAATCCCTCCGCTCTGCTAGACTCCTCTCCATTTGCAAGCAAGCTCGCTGTCTGATGAAACGCGCCTGATTCATAATTATATAAAGCGCCGACTGATCCCTGACCTCATCATACAATGTGGCCTTCTGAGGAAGAGGGAAAGATCAGAGGTCACTGAAATAGAGGCCAGACTTGTCAGTCAGAACTGTGGATCCGTGGGTCTTCTCCTTGCAAGTGTGATGCTTTCTGACTTTTCTCAGCTAATTATTCAGTTAGCATAACTAATGGGCCTTAATTTGCACTCCTTGTCGATGTTCGGGTCATGGAAAGCTCTGTGTTCTTGGAGCGTCGTTAAAATCATCCAGGATCGTGCCGATCTTCAAGACTGAGAAACTTTACAGGCTTTAAAATGAAGCTTGAAGGAAATGAATTGCATTTTATATATATATATATATATATATATATATATATATATATATATATATATATGAGGTACGAGTGATACATGAGATTCATTGAAGGACAGAAAAAGCATACATAACACTGCCATTAATCTGTCATAACCATGTCGTAGACTAGACAAAGATCTCTGTCAAGTCATTACAGACAGTGTTATTAGGTTTACATAGATATTTATAAAGTCTATAACCTATCACGATAAAGAGACAGACAAACACATATAGGACACTATCATTAGTCTGTCATTAGCTTGTTATAAACAATGCATGTTTAGTTATTACACATGTTACTGTTGTCATATGTGTTTATGGAACATACTTAAACATTTATAAAGTGAGAGACTGTCCTTAATATCTCATAGGTATATAGTTATAAAATGTATCACCTATGTTTGTAACGAGATGGCAAAAACATACATATCGCTGCCATTAATGTGTCATAACCTTGTCATAGACAATATATTGCTGCCTCATTAATGTGTTATAACGTACTATAGATATTTTTAAAAAACCTATCAATATAAAGAAACATAGAAAACATACAGAGCATTAATGTGTAATAACATTGTCATAGCTGTTTTTTTACTGTGCTACTATGTTGCCAAATGTGTTTATAAAACCTGCATAAACATCCATAAAGAGACAAGACTTTATTAGGTCATGAGTGTGTATCTATAAAACATGTCATGTATGAATTTAAATAGAAGAAGAAAAAATATAATATAATACTGTCACTAATGTGTCATACCCTTGTTATAAACAATACATAACTGTGTCATTACTGTCTTACTGTGTGGTAATAAATCTTACAAATATTAAAATGACCATTGTGTGTGTGTCCATGGGTATTTATAAACCCTACATTAGCATTCATAAGGATTTAGTTCAACAGGCATCATAAGAACATCATATGACATAACCTCTGAGTCATGTGATGTGGAAACATAGGCATTATGCAGCATTATAAACTTGGCTCTATGTCATCAGCGGTGCTGTTTCAACACTGGAGCTTCAAAAGAGATATATAGACAGTAAAAGTAGTGATTTACTTATCTTGGAGCCACTAAGCTAAATAACTATTTAATAACTAGAGCATGACACCAAGCTTAACGTTTTATTATGTTACGGCTGGCTTTCAGGAAGAGGACCTCCTGTGCTGACCTTCAGCCCTTTGAAATACATTAATGATGACAAATACCGGAAGCTTCCCCTCCGCACAAATAATAAACACAATGCCACAGTGCCATTCTGAATGAAGCATTAATGAGAGACGGCCAGCGAGCCAACCTCGCTGCTCCGGCCTCGCCGTTAGGGCCAGCATCGCTAATGAGTCGCGCATCCTGCATTCTGCTCGCGTACACTTCCTGCACCTGAACTAGAGGAGCTCTGCAGAAAGGCCAGTATCCTTTATCTAAAGCCCGTCGCTGTCTGTGCGTGATAAAGAAAATCATACTTTAACATTCAAACCTCTATCCACTCCATCTGTAAGCATATGTAAGGAAAGAAGTGGGTGGTGTTGTTGTAGGAAAATAATGAACCTTGGGAAGGATTATCATGGAGAAGTTCTTCACACTGCGCATGTCACTAACCCTGGCCTATCGTCCGTCTAAACCCTGCACTTAACCCCAGATAGAGGAACGTTTTAAACTGGCAATTAGCAATACGGTGAAACGACTTACTGCTAGATGCTTAGCGCCAGACATCCAATCAGGAACTGAACAGCGCATAAAAAACTCATATCACATGCATATTTTATACAGTCACCCAAACTAAATGTGTTTTATATACAGTAGGCACAGAGGTTGAGGGGGGAACTTGGGAGCAAAGAGAACACAGTCAGATATAACTGAGTATTTATGTAACTGACCCGAAAAAGCGGACGTTGGATATTAAGTACGTTTTAAGTTCTAATTCTAAAGATCAACCACGTGTTTTGTGTGTGTGTGTGTGTGTGTGTGTGTGTGTGTGTGTGTGTGTGTGTGTGTGTGTGTGTGTGTGTGTGCGTGCGTGTGTGTGTGTGTGTGTGTGTGTGTGTGTGTGTGTGTGTGTGTGTGTGTGTGGGTGTGTGTGTGTGTGTGTGTGCGTGTGTGTGTGTGTGTGTGTGTGTGTGTGTGTGTGTGTGTGTTGTGTCTGTGGGCATGTTGTGTGTGTGTGTGTTTGTGTGTGTTTGTGTTGTGTGTGTGTGTTTTTGTGTTGTGTTTCGTTGTGTTGTTTTTGGAGGTTTTCTCTGTTTGTGTTGTGTGTTTTTTTTTGTTGTTGTTTTTTTTGTTTGTTGTTTGTGTCTTTTTTGGTTTGGTTGTTTTGTCTTCTGTTGTTGTTTTTTTGTTTTTGTGTGTTTGTGTTTGTGTGTGTGTGTGTTTTTGTTTGTGTGTGTGTGTGTGTGTGTGTGTGTGTGTGTGTGTGTGTGTGTGTGAGATTCTTTTCTCACTTATGCTGTTATTTTAAGGGCCCATGTGTTGTATTTATCTGATTGTAGTTGTTGATACGCAGAAGGTTAAGCCAGGTCTTAATACTTTTTTTATCCATCTATAGTCTCCAAAAACGAGTTTCTGTTGGTCTACATCCTTCCTCATTCAATTATTGTTGTTTTTTTTAATCCAAAATAAACAGAGCTTGACGTTACTAAGACACCGCAGTTACAGTACCAAGCT